>NC_087552.1:1061885-1328579 GCF_036250125.1 Pseudopipra pipra
TCATTCCAATCAAGGGAACACATTCTGTCTCTGGCAGGAGCCGGGAGCCAAAGCAGATCCCGCCTGGCCAGGCTGGGGGAGGCAGCAGTTGGATCCACTCTGGGGGAAAGCCCCTGTGCCTGCCAGGAGCTCTGACTCTGTTTGTCCTGCCAGCTCCTGACCAGTGTCAGGGCCACTGGGAGGGGATTCAGAATCCACAGAAATCCCAAATCCTACTGAGGGACTCAATCAAAGGAAGAAAGTAATTTTTGTCATAAAAAGCTTAAAAACCTGTTAAAAGTTCTAGGCCAGCAATCCTGGGATTCTCAGGAAACTTAGTAGTGCTCTTGGTTCCATTTCAATGTATCTTTAGTCCCTCAATGAGCAGCTTGGAGAACTTCCCCCTGGGATTTGGAGGCTGAGCAGAGTTTGCTTTGGATTGCCTGGCACCTCTGGCCCCAGCTGGTGCAAACACAACTTGGGCCAATGATCTGTGCCCAGTGTGTCCCTGTGGGCAGTGCCAGGCTGGGGACAGGCACACGCAGCTGGCAGCACTCTCTGCCCCAAACAGCCTCGGGGGGCAGCGCAGCCCCGGGGATCGAGGGGGGCTGGAGGCGGCCCAGGAAAGGACCCCCCCGCTCCCCCCGGGGCAGCTCCACAGCCCCCCTGCCCTCTCTGCCACGGGGGCCCCGCTGCTCCCCCGGCTGGCACAGAGCCCCCTGCCCATGGCTGGCAAATCAGGGCCAGGGCTCGGCCTCGCTGCAGCCGCCCCACACAGGAGCAACTCAGGGATCAGCCCAACATTTCCCTGCTTGGCCACTGCAGAGACCCTCAGTTCACCTCAACAGGTTCCTTCTCTTCCCAGCAGGTTACCTGAACTTTAACACCCACAACTGTCTGTCTGTCACCACTCATCACATCAGGTTACCTCAGTGTGTTCATTCCCTGCCCTGCAGAGAATGAACCTCCTTTTTAACCCCCAAACTTTCCCCTTCCAGCCCACTCCTGATTACCTTTACTTGAACACAAAAGAGTCATCCTCTCCCTTAGTGATTACCTTCTTTTTAACCCTCAGAGTCTTCCCTAATGCACGCTACTGATTACTTCTTTTGGACCTCCAAATATTCATTCTCTGCCCTGCAGATTTGCTCAAGTTTGACCCTCAGAAATTCCTCTGCCTCTCTCCTGCTGACTGCCTCACTTTGTTCCAAAATGTTCCTTCTCTCTGCTGCACATTGCCACAGATTTGACCTCCACAATTTTCCCTACCTCTCCACAGCTGATCACCTCATGTATACCTAAATATGTTCCTGCTGTACCCTACAGACCACCTCAAGTTTATTCTCAAAACTTTCCCCACCTCCTCACCACTTACTACCTCCTTTTGACCTCCAAATATTCATTCTCCACCCTGGAGAGTTTATCAAGTGTTACCTGTCCACTGATGACTGCCTTAGTTTATCCCAAAATGTTCATTCTCTCTGCCAGACACTGCCACACATTTTACCCCCAGAACCTTCCCTGGGCCCACTGTGGTGTCCACTCCTGATTGCCTCCTCTGCACCTCTCAGGATTCATTCTGGACCCTGGAGATTACCTCAGAGATTTCTGCCCTGAATCTCACCACCTGGCCACCACTGATTACCTCAGTTGACCTCCTGATGTCCTTTCTCTCCCCTGGAAATAACCTCGTTCAAAACCCCCAGAGTTTTAACTCAAAATATTCCTTCTGTCCCCTGGACATTACCTCAAGTTTTACCCCTGTAATTTTCCCCATATGTCCACAACTGATTACCCCAGTTTACCTCAGGATGTACATTCTCTGCTCCACGTGACCTCAACATTTACAAACACAAATTTTCCCTCCTTGCCCATCACTGACTGCCTCACTTTACCCCAAGGTATTCATTCTCTCTGCTACAGATTTTACTCCCAAAATTCTCCTTACCTACCCACATGTAATCAGCTCCTCTGTACAAATACATGTTCACTCTCTACCCTGTGGGCTACCCCAAGTTTACCCTAAAACACTTCCCAACTGTCCACCACTGAGTACCTC
The DNA here is from genome assembly GCF_036250125.1 of Pseudopipra pipra. Taxonomy (NCBI): domain Eukaryota; kingdom Metazoa; phylum Chordata; class Aves; order Passeriformes; family Pipridae; genus Pseudopipra; species Pseudopipra pipra. Next base: position 1,063,924 of record NC_087552.1, read on the forward strand.
ATTTATCCTTCAAAATATTCATTCTCTGCCCTGGATGTTCCCTCAAGTTTTAACCCCAAAGGGTTCCCCCCTTCCTGCCCACCCCTGACTGCCTCAGTGTCCATCAGGAGGTACATCCTCTCTGCTACAGGTGACCTCACACTGCACCCACTGCATTTTCCTGACCCCTCCACATCTCAGCAACTCACTTCTACATCAAGATGTTCATTCTCTACCCAGCAGACCACCTCCAGTTTACTCTCAACACTTTCCCCACCTCTCCACCACCCAGGAACTCATTTTTACCTCAGAAGATTCACTCTCTGCCCTGCAGATTCCCACAAGTTTTACCCCCCACATTTTCCCTGGAGATCTGCAAGGTTTACCCCAGTTTACCCCAGGAGGTGCATTCTCTCTGCTGCACATTACCTCAGGTTTGACAGACAAAGATTTCCCTCCCTGCCCACTGCTGACTGCCTCACCTTACCCCAAAAGATTCATTCTCTCTGGGACAGATTGCCCCACATTTTACTCCCAACATCTGCCTTACCTGTCCACGTCTGACCAGCTCCTTTGTACCTACAGAGGGTCATTCTGCACCCCACACACACCTCAGGCTTATCTCAAACCTCTCCCCACCTGTCTGCCACCCAGTGCCTCATCTTTACCTCAACACATTCCTTCTCTTCCCAGCAGGTTACCTGAACTTTAACACCCACAATTGTCTCTGTCTCTCACCACTCATCACCTCAGGTTACCTCAGTGTGTTCATTCCCTGCCCTGGAGAGAATGAACCTCCTTTTTAACCCCCAAACTTTCCCCTTCCAGCCCACTCCTGATTACCTCTTCTTGAACACAAAAGAGTCATTCTCTCCCCAGAGTCTTCCCTACTGCACACTCCTGATTGCCTCTTTTGGACCTCCAAATATTCATTCTCTGCCCTGCAGATTTGCTCAAGTTTCACCCTCAGAAATTTCTCTGCCTGTCCCCCTACTGACTGCCTCACTTTGTGGGGGTCAAATCTGTGGCAATGTGCAGCAGAGAGAAGGAATATTTTGGAACAATTTTCCCTACAAGTCCACCACTGAGTACCTCATGTTCATCTCTCAATATTCATTCTCTACCATGCAGATTACCTCAGATATTTCCCTCCCAATTTTCCCTATGAGTCCACAACTGATTACCCCAGTTTACCTCAGGATGTACATTCTCTGCTCCACGTGACCTCAAATTTTACAAACAGAATTTTTCCCTACCTGCCCAACACTGACTGCCTCACTTCACACCAAGATATTCATTCTCTCTGCTACAGATTGCCCAGATTTTACTCCCAAAATTCTCCTTACCTACCCACATGTAATCAGCTCCTCTGTACAAATACATGTTCATTCTCTACCCTGTGGGCTACCCCAAGTTTACCCTAAAACACTCCCCAGCTGTCCACCACTGAGTACCTCATTTATCCTTCAAAATATTCACTCTCTGCCCTGGACGTTCCCTCAAGTTTTAACCCCAAAGGTTTCCCCCCTTCCTGCCCACCCCTGACTGCCTCAGTGTCCATCAGGAGGTACATCCTCTCTGCTACAGGTGACCTCAAATTTTACAAACACAAATTTTCCCGACCTGCCCACCACTCACTGCCTCACTTTATCTCTAAATGGTCCTTCTGTCCTCTACAGATGAGATCAAGTCTTACCCCCAACATTTCCCTTCCTCTACATCACCCATTATCTCTTCCTGACACCCCAAATTTCCATTCCATCCCTACACATTCCCTGAGTGTTTCCCTCCCAAGCATCCTTCCCTTCTTCCCTGTTTAAGAACTCACACTCCAGCCCCAGGCTCTCCACTCCCCCCTCAGTGGGACCCCTCCAAAATGCCACCTCCCTCCCCTCTGCAGCACCTCACCTTTTCCTACACAAACAGTTGTTGGGTCCCCTCAAAATTACATTTCTGCAATCTAATGAATAACTCTTTCCAGTTTCCCAGGGAGAAGAACAGGAACTCACAGCCACCAAGGCCTGACAGTCCCCTGCAGCCAGAGCTCAGCACAGACCCAGAGAGGCAATTCCAGCACCTAAAAGAAAAAAAAGAAGAAAGAAGTGATTTATTTTGTTTTAAAGTTATTTTAAGTTGTTCCAAGCAAAGCAAGCCTTGCTCTGGTTTCAGTTGGGTGAACAGGGAGCGCTGGGCACAGGGCACGTCATTAATGCCCAGGGGATGGGGCTTTGTGGGGGAGGGAAGAGCAGCTGATGGAGTTGCCCAGTCCAATTCCTGCCCCAGGCCTGACTGGCCCAGGACAAACCCTCTGGCAGGCAGTGGTTTTGTTCCCTCTCATGGTCAGTGCCCAGTGTGTCCCTGTGGGCAGTGCCAGGCTGGGGACAGGCACACGCAGCTGGCAGCACTCTCTGCTCCAAAGACACTTCTGGCCTCCTTGGCAAACTGCCTCTGACACTTGGTTTTCTTCAGGAGAAATTAAGGAATTGCTCATGGCAATTTGGAGATGAAGTTATCCCAAAGGGAAGGAAAGAACAAATATTCCTGTCAGAGCCCTTGGGATCTGCTGGGCTGAATTGGGAAGGGCCCATTATCTGCAGAGCAAATACAGGACAACCCCAAACACAAAGCCCAGCCTGTCCAGTGGGGTGTGAAAGCACCACTGGGACAAACCTCCACTCTCCTGATTCTTTTCAGGGACTGCTCCAATCCAGCTCTGAAGCTGCCAAGCCCAAACTGTCCCCAGTGCTCTAGAACAACAGGATCTTCCCAGGGATGATGCATTGGAAGCCCAATCCCAGCAAACACTCCCAGACACACAGAGGCACAACTGGAGCTCATGGCTGGGGCTGGGAAGGGCTGCAAGGAGGACACAACTCCCAGGTAGGGGAGCCTCGGCAGCAACAGCAGCAAATTCCCAGCTTGGATGGCAAAGCAGAGAGACAAAGGCTGGCAATGCCCATGGCATTGGTAGCTTTCCCTTCTGCTCCCTGTGGGGCCACAGCCCGGGAGGAAATCTCCAAGGGGGACAGAAAATCTCAGGAGGTAACAAAAGGCAGCAGCGTCTGTTGCCCTGGTCCTGTTCAGCAGCTCCAGTGCCAGCTGGGTCCCTGCACGAGTCCTTGTCCCAGCCCTGCCACACGGACACACACGGGAGACACCCACGGGCACACAGGCCTTGCTTGCACAATTCCTCACCCACAGCTGAGGGAAAGCCACACAATATCAAGAAATACCCTGGGTTGAGAGCACTCATCACTCCAGTCCATCAGGACTTGGAGGCAGTTGGGGAGGCAACAGACCCAAATTCTAATCCTACCTCTACATTTCTAACAGGTTCTCTTAGAAAGATCCTGGACAGGAACTCAGACAACAGAACCCAAACACTGCACAAGCAATAGCAGAAGGTTTGCCAAGAAGAACAGGAGTTCCTTGTTTTCCTTAACACTCTGGGACTGTAGGACCCAATCTTTGCAACCAAGGGACACCAGAGATGTGATTAATACTTAAACCTCTCCCCCATGGTTCTGTCTCAGAGAACTGGGCCAGCCCTGAGCTACTCCCAGGTGCCTGCAGTGCTTTGGGGAGGGGCAGGACAATGTCCCACTTCTGCTTGGAAACATTCCAGATGAGGAAAAGCCACTTCCCTTCTCTCTCTCTGACCCAGAACCAGAACAGTCCTGTGGGACAACACGGACTATGCACGGATGGCCTGAGTCAGTGGTGGGAAAAACCCTAAACAAACCAAACCACCCCAAATTTCAAGGTAAAATCAGGCTGTTTCCTTAACAGGAGCACACCAAACTCATTGAAGCCAGAGAGGAAATTACAAACAAACAAACAAACAAAAGACCCAAAGAGATACTTTGCATTGATCATTCCGAAGGAAATTCTCCACAGATCAGAAGCAAGTACCAATACTTTGTCCTCTATTGAAAATTAATGACTTGAGGGGCTGGACATGTCCAGTGAGGGTTCAGGGGTCTGGTGGGTCCTTTATGGCTGATCCTGACCAGCCCAGGCCAAACCCAACCACCCCCATCCCTGCTCCATCCCAGACCTGGGGGCAACATTCAGACAGTTTGGAAATACTGCCCTTCCCTGCCACTCCGTCCTTCCTTACACATCCAGTGCCCAGGGAGCAAATGCCAACACCAGGAGGAGAGAAACGTGTCCCTCTGACTTACCCCACCCCACGGGCAGCACCAGGAGCCCCCAGCCCGGCCGGCGGGGCTGCAGCCTCTTGCCTTTGGCTGCTCCCAGCCCAGGGCACTTGGCAGAGCTGGGCTGGATCAGGGCTTTGGCCTGGCCTGGAAGAGAGGAGAACAAGGCAATTAAGGGCACTGGGCAAGTCAAAGGCTCCTGCCCTTCACCCTTCTCTTCAATTGCTCACTAGAGAGTTTTAGCCATGAAAAATCCAGGGGGGACAACAAATAAAATGTGGCATTTTTATTCCTCTCTCATTCAGACACTAAAAGGAGGCTCAACTTTCTTACTGCATTCCTTGCCCCATTTGAACAGAACCCTTTTCATTCCAAACCTCCCTTGGGAGTCAGTCAATCCTCTGCCATTGGACTTTGGGCAAAGGAAGAGACACCTGGGATGATGGACTCCAGGAAATGAGGGAGAGAAACCTGACAGGGAAAGGATTCAAGGCACTCCAGAACTCAGAAATGTGTTCATGCCTTGCCAGCCCACCCCCATTCTGTGCCACCCACCTGAGCTGGGCAGGTGAGGCCAAGGCTCCCCTTCCTGCTGCCAGTCACTGTCCCACCACATGGATCCCCGTGCTGGGCAGCACTTGGAAAAACTTGGGAAAGACAAAAGGAAAATGGCACTGCCTGTCAGAAAACATGTCTGTGAACAAACCTTCTGCACAAATGTAATCCCATCCCTCTGCTCCACTAAACCCAGGGCAGGCAGGTCTCTCCAGCCCAGGGAGAACAGGAAGGAGAACTGCAGGGACACAGGCAGGCACAGGCAGCTCTGGGCACTGATTCCCTGCAGACCTCTCTGCACTTGGGGCTCTTGGCACTTCATTTATAAAGAATGGGGGGCAGCAGCCCAGGAATGCCCCTCAAAAACAGGGGCCTGGGCCCCTGGAGATTAGAGGAGGGGAGTTGTGAGGGGAGACACAGAGAGAGAACAGGAACAGGGGTTGTTTGGGAACAGGCTGTGTGTCCAGCAGGGATGGGAACTGTAAGGAGGGAGGCTGGAGGAAGGCAGGGGGGGAGCACGGGCCTGCCTTGGATGGATCCTTTTTCCCTTTGCTCAGGGGCCTCAGCTCCACCCTGTCTGAGAGCAGCAGGGAACTGCTGCAGGGGAAGAGTTCATTTAGGCACAAGCCAGTGATGCAGCCACGGGGGCAGGGCAAGAGGAACTGACACAAAAATGACACAATCACCACTAGAAGGGACTTTATTGAGCTGCAACACAAACACATTCACAGCAGGCCAGGGCAAGAGGTGCCCCCAGGACCACCAACACAGCAGCTGGGCTGGCAGGAACACCCTCTTCTCAAGTTATGGAGCCAGGGGCTGACAGTTGGGATCTATCCCAAAGATGCACTCAGGCATCAGGGCCAAGTCCTGCCCAGTCACTGCACACAGTTCAGCCCCAGCAGCAGTGGCATTTTCTGCCTCTCCCTCCAATATTATTTAGGACCCAACAGCTCAAGGCTGTGGAATTTTAGTTCCAAGGGTGGAGGGCACGGAACAGCTGCACACACCTTGGCTGCCTTGGCAGCAGCCCCAGGGCTCAATTCTCAGGGAACTTCTCATCTTTCCCTTTGATCCTTTGATCCCTGGGCAGGGCAGAGACACACGAGAAACAACTTCTTGTAACTGATCTCAGAGACAACAACTCCATATTGTTCATAAAATCAGTATAATTACTGTGATCAGTGGATGGATTAAAGTGTTCAAAAACTTTGTAGCAGGTGGTGAGAATCCTGTAAATATGTCCCACCAGTGGGGAGCAGAGACTTGTTCTACCTGATGTCCAAAGTCATTAATTGACCCCTATAATTACTGTTTGCATTTGGTGATCAAGTCAAGTCTTATTTCAAACTTGCAGAGCAATAATTTGCACTTACATACAAAAATCCCTGGTTTACTTACATTGAAGTGTCTTATTTTTCCAGCATGGTATCAGTTGGTGCACTGCAGCAATTCAGGAGACAAAATCCAGTTAATTTTTGCAATCCAGGATGTGAATACAGCCCTCCAGATCAGTTCATTGGTACTCATTAAGTCCTTCTGTGCCTCATTTCTTTGTATTACAATATACACACCATGGCATGTGCACTCAGCCCAGTTCATAAGTTACTGCTGTTCCCCTGTGCACAACAATTACATCTTGGGGAACCATTAGAGAGCTGCCCAAACTCCCCATCCCATTCTGGAGTGAAGGGTGGGGGGTAAATACAGTGGGCATCCCTTGTGCTCCTAAATTCAGCACTCGGGACACACCTGGCCCAGCTCTTTGCCATTGGTTACCAAACAATTCCATGTCTCCACTGCCTACAAATCCAATACCAGCTCCTGTTCCTCCCAGTCCCGTGTCCCCCCAGCCTCACTGCCAGGGACAAGATGGGAGCACTGGAATCAGAGTGGGGACAGGAATTCTGTTATCCTGATGATGTTGGGCTGCAGGACACAGGCAGCAGGTACCCAACAGTTGGACCAATATTGGCCTCGGGAGGATGGTGCCAAACTGTGCCATCCCCTGCCCCAGCTGATCCCTTTGCTCTTTTGGCAGCACTTCCCAGAACAGCCCAGCAGGCAGAGCCCAGGGGACGGCCCTGCTGCTGTGACACTGGGGCTGGGACTGGCACCGCTCACACAGGGGGACAACGATGCCAGGGAGACCCCCCGGACCCAGCACCGTAAGGGAAACTACAGCACTGCATGGCAACAGTGCTCCCAGCCCCTGGAATCACATCCATCCAATCCCACTGAGGGCACCAACAGCCGCCCGCACAATGAGCCCGACAGACCCCGGCCCTGCCAGAGAGTCCCCCCGGGCACAAAGGGACACTGACCCCTGGGCAAGGGCCACTTGCTTCCCACGTCACCTTGTCCTGGGGTCCTGGTTTGGAGCTGCTTTTCCATCTCCATCCAAATCAAACCAAGGCACCCGACCCAGGCACCTTTTCCAGGGAACTGCCCGGGGCAACAGCATCGCCCAGAGGGACCACAAGGGCTGTGAGGATGGCCAGGATCCACAGGTTCTGTAAGATATCAAGCTACAACATGGCAATATCATTCCCTCCACTAACATTTATTCACAGGAACATATTCCCATTTTCCTTGTCTGCATTCAATCACTAATTCCGTGAGGGTGTCACTTGGGAGCCAAGTAGCCAAACCACTGCCAACTGACCCCAAATCTCTACAAACCTGACACTGCCCTAGTTCTTCCTGTTTCATTCCCACAGGTACAGTGTCTCACTCAGCACATGGACTACTTTTGCCTCCCCCGTCGTGACTCTGGCACAGGTTAAAAGCTCCTGCTTTCCAAAAGTGCTTCCCACTGACAGATTTGGCTGACCCAGCAGTGAGCCATGCATGCTCCCTCTCTGCTCCCAGCACTTGCTCTGGGGCTTTTCCCCATTTCCCAGTGATTTGTGCTCACTGTCCAGGGGATCTACACTTGTTGCTTCAACCACAGGGCCGGGGGCAACTCCCTCCCGAGGCCTCGCTCCTGCCCCGACCCCTGCTCTGGCTCTGCCTTGGATCCACCATCTCCATTCCATGGGGCTGCCTTCCTGAGCAGGGCCTGGCCTGGGCATCCTGGAGGAGCTTTTTACCCAAGGCCCTATGGGGATTTCAGGCCCTCTTAGCATTTGTTAAGTTCCCTCTAAAGCCCAAGAACATACTCAGAGCTGCTTCTCCAACAGGGTCTATCTTGGGCTGGCTTCCAGTAACTTCCTACTCCCAAATCCTAAGGGCACTTCCTTCCTACCTGTAACAGTTCATTAGGATACATGCCCAGATTAAAGACAAGTGCCACAAGCATTCAAACACACAAAATATCTTTATTGCAGTGAGAACAATAATAATAATAAACTTAGCAAAGAGAATCAAAAGTTAAAAAAGGATACAAATGAACTGCCTTATCATGTGGCATTAAAACAAATACTAAGAACAGCATTCAATACAGTATAATATTAACTAGTAAAAAGGGAGTTAAAGGGATACCAAAAAGGATCTTAACACAATATTATGGATAACTATTAACACAATATTTGGTTAGTAAAAGGGGAAATTAAAGGGAAAATATTATGAATACTAAATAAAGGGTATTAAAGGAACACTAAAGGATATTTAAAGCCTTTTTTCCCCAATTGCCTCCTATCACTACCCTGTGCCCACCCCCCCAGCCAGGCAGGGCTGTCAGGATCTGCAGCAGCTGGTCGGTGCCCATCCCTTAGCGGGCGTCCCCGCGGAGCAACACAGGCTCGGTGGCAGGATGAGGATCGCTCAGCTCAGCAGTCCTGACAGCCCATTTGATCAGCTCCACATTACACCACGTAGGGCCAGGACGCAGTGTAAGGGGAGGCCTGAATGGCAGCCAAACCCCGCCTGATCATTGCCTGGTGCCAACAGTCTGGGCCTGCCCTACTTGTAGGGCAAGGGGCCAGCCACCCCTGCCCACATCATCTTCCTCTCACCATCATCTTTCTCACCCCTAGGGATGACCTCTCCCATGGTGTTTCAAGGGTAGATGTACCTACCTTGCAAGATGTAGCAGAACCAAGGAAGAACTCAGCTCTGATAACAGGGGATATCAGGCTGACTTGCTGAAAAGCACAATGGACCTTACAATTAGCTTGTGCCATCAAGTTACATTGTACCACACTCGAGCTGGTTTCACATCCTAATAGGATTTCTTTCTCACGCCTCTATGCTCCATTGATCATCTAATTCAAAAGTCAGGTGGCTTCCTTTCTTCCTTCCCTCTTTCTGGATTTTCTCCTGCCAAAGCAAAGGTTTCTTGGCTTTCCTTGCTCAAGGAGATGCAGCAAAGGCCATCTTTTAAATCCAACACTGGAATCTACTCGAGGTTGTCACTTACAGGGGTTCTCGCAGGTCCTGCACTAATCAATCATCTTGGACATTGGTTCCTTGGGTGGTTCTTGCATTCACATCCTACAAGCAAACCAGGATGAGCCAATTTAGCTGTTACTGCAACCAATCCAGTCTGGCATTCTGATTTTAAAGGATACTGGCTTTGCCTTACCCATATAGATCCCACATTACGGGTAATACCTACAGGTTCTGCCCTCTCCCCCATTTCATTTCTGCCTCAAGTCTTTCAGGAAGTCTCTACCTAGCATAGGTTTGGGTGAGCTTGGGCAATACACAAACTGAGCAATTCCCCAATGTTTTCCCAGTTTAACCCCTGTCACACCAATCACCTTAACACTGCCAGTCCTTCATTCTCCCTCTATTGGGTTAAGGACTGAGGAAGTTGGACCTGTGTCTGACCAGGACAAGTGCAAACCAAATGGTGGGGACTGGAACACACACCTGGCACTCCTGCAGCTCTTACCATTACATTCCAGAGAAAACAGCCAATTGGACCATCACTGCTCATCTCTTAATCCCAATCCCACACTGCTTTGGCACTTGGAGCACCACTTTTAGAACCCAATTACAGTCCATTAGAGAGCTCCATGTCTAACAGGGACAGCTACCCCTGGGATACTCTCAGCAATGCCTGAATCCATTGCAGGGACCTTGCTTTGAGCTCCCCAGGGCCGGGCACCCCGAGGATCTCCCCGAATAATCCTTTCGGTGCGCGCTGGAGTCCTCGGGGTGCCCCAACCCGGGGGCACCAACAGCACTGTCCCTCCAGGGGGCCAATTTGGTCTCAAGCTTGCCATGGACAGCCCAAAAGGCATTTCCAGAGGCCTTCTTTGGAACCCACCAACGGGTACGGGGAGGAAGCCACAAGAAGGCCTCATTTCTAAAGGCAGGGGGATCTTGCCTGTGTCCCAGACTGGTCCGGGGATCTGAGGCCCTTCCCGAGAAAATCTCGGTGCCGGCGTGAAGGGCCAGAGATCCCTTGGAGCCACAGGAGAGCAGGCACAGAGTCCCTCCTGGGGGCCAATTCTGCTGCCTGAACTCAGCTCTTCAAAGAAGCCTCTAAGACTCAGCTGGTGAGTTTTAGAAGCCAGGCATTCCTTGCTTACAACACCTGCCATGATCCCAGCCCCATGGGTGCCCTGCCAATCAGCTCCCAAAGGGCACACAGAGCTATCTCCAATGCAGCTGATGGGAGGGGTCAGCATTACAGGAGGGTTCATTTTCCTTCCCTGCATTCCTGTTCCACAGTCAGGACATTTTCCAACACTCATTACCATACACACCTACCCTTAGAAGGTTTCCAAGGGGCTTCACCAAAGGCCTTCCCAGGTCTGCTCTGTCTGGAGCCCTCAAAGTCCTCAGTGCCTGCCTTAGGAACCTCAACACAACTCACCTGCTTACACAGCAACTTGCTGCTGCTTGCCTGCTGCCTCACTCCCCTTCTTCCTTCTTTCTTCACCTCTCTTGCTTGGTCCCTTTCAATCCCTTGGCTCAGCTCTCTGCACTTTCCAGGCTACATCCCACTGCAAAAAGGATCAGCTCTTGTTACATCTCAACACTCAGATATCATTCCCCCTTTATTCTTGACAGTTGTCCATCAGGCCAGTGTCTCATTATTTAAAGCAGAGTTTGACTCCTCAGTGACAACAACAGCTACAGCCCTGAATCCTAACACAGGCTGAGACACAAACACGGATGGGAACTCTGAAGGATCCACTTGGTCCTGCTCACCAACCAAAAGGAGCTTTCTGAACTCAAGAAGAAGAGACTCAACATCCTTTTTCTGCAACTTCAGCTGCTATAAATGTGACCCACAAGACCTGGAAAGGCCCTTCCCACTTCACCTGCAGGGCTGGCAGTGCCACCACTGGACACGGACCCAGTGGCTGGGCAGGAACGGAGGGGCTGGGGCGTCCAATCCATCGGCCCAGGCGGCACCAGGAGTTCCTGCAGTTCCAGAGGGGAGAGCCTCAAGACAACAAAGGATTAGGAAGATCATTTTAAACTCTATCATGTCTATCTGCTGGAATATAGGGACTTTGACAAGGCCTGCTGGTGCAACAAGGACACACTCAAGGCTATCTATTCAAAGGATCTACCAGCACTCAAAAGCTATCACTGTCCTTCTTGCAGGGGGAACTCAGGAAACTCTGTTTGCCAAGAGCCTCCAGGAAGATTTCCAGCTTTTGGGGCTCCCTTTTAACCATTCTCCCCATCACTGTAGCTGGGACTATCACCTGCCCTACAGGGGGAACAGCCCACACAGTTCACCATCAGGGATGCCATTAACTCAAAGTCCTTTCTCAGGGGGGTCACTGAACACCTTGGCCTTTGTTTGCCCTCCCCACCAAAGATGCTTCCAACAGTTCTGAGAGATCTGGTAGACCCAGAGCTCTCCTCAGGGAATGCTTCACCTGCTTCAAGGCTGCCCTTGCACCATCTAGCCAAGGCAGCAAATTCTTACAGGCTGTTGGAAAAGTTGGCATAACAGTCTTACCACACATCCAGAGAGAGCAATCCAGAGTCCACCCGGTCCCACCATTCCCAGGAAGGCAGTTCATGGGCTGTCTGGGGCTCAGGAGGAGTCAGGGGGCTGCTTTTCTTCCTTCCCGCTTTCCAGATTTTCTCCTGCCAAAGCAAAGGTTTCTTGGCTTTCCTTGCTCAAGTAGATGCAGCAAAGGCCATCTTTGCAATCCAATACTGGAAACTGCTCGAGGTTGTCATTCAAGGTGCTTCTCTCAGGTCCTGCACTCATCAATCATCTTGGCCATTGGTTTTCTTGGCAGGTTCTTGCATTCACATCCTACAAGCAAACCAGGATGAGCAAATTCAGCTGTTACTGCAACCAATCCAAGCTGCCATTCTGATTTTAAAGGGTACTGGGTTTGCCTTACCAGGAGAGATCCTACATTATGGATAATGCCTACAGGTTCTGTCCTCTTCCACTCTCCTGGAAGTCCACTGGTCCACACCACAGAAACAACTGCAGCTGCCACTTCAGTCAGGACCTTGCTGCTGACAGGAGTTATTCCCTACACAACAAGAGCTGCTGCTTGGACACATTTAGTTTCAGCAATTACAGTTTCAATATCCCCAGTTTTCAATTTCATTTCTGCCTCAACTTTTCCAGTCCATCTCTTCCTAGCACAGGTTTGGGTGTGTTTGGCAAATAAACCAACTGAGGAATTCCTCAAAGTTTTCCCAGTTTCACCCCTGTCACACCATCACCTTAACAGTGCCAGCCCTTAATTCTCTCTCTGTTGTGTTAAGGACTGAGGAAGTTGGACCTGTGTCTGACCAGGACATGTGCAAACCAAATGCTGGGGACTGGAACACACACCTGGCACTCCTGCAGCTCTCACAGTCACATTCCCGAGAAAACAGCCAATTGGACCATCACTGCTCATCTCTTAATCCCAATCCCACACTGCTTTGGCACTTGGAGAACCACTTTTATCACCCAATTACAGTCCATTAGAGAGCTCCATGTCTAGCAGGGACAGGGACCCCTGGGATACTCTCAGCAATGCCTGAATCCATTGCAGGGACCTTGCTTTGAGCTCCCCAGGGCCGGGCACCCCGAGGATCTCCCCGAATAATCCTTTCGGTGCGCGCTGGAGTCCTCGGGGTGCCCCAACCCGGGGGGCACCAACAGCACTGTCCCTCCAGGGGGCCAATTTGGTCCTAAAATGCAGGGGGATCTTGCCTGTGTCCCAGACTGGTCCGGGGATCTGAGGCCCTTCCCGAGAAAATCTCGGTGCCGGCGTGAAGGGCCAGAGATCCCTTGGAGCCACGGGAGAGCAGGCACAGAGTCCCTCCGGGGGGGCAATTCTGCTGCCTCAACTCAGCTCTTCAAAGAAGCCTCTGAGACTCAGCTGGTGAGTTTTAGAAACCAGGCATTCCTTGCTTACAACACCCTGCCATGATCCCAGCCCGAGGGGGGTCCTGGCAATCAGCTCCCAAAGGGCACACACAGGTATCTCCAATGCAGCTGATGGGAGGGGTCAGCATTACAGGAGGGTTCATTTTCCTTCCCTGCATTCCTGTTCCACAGTCAGGACATTTTCCAACACTTATTACCATACACACCTACCCTTAGAAGGTTTCCAAGGGGCTTCACCAAAGGCCTTCCCAGGTCTGCTCTGTCTGGAGCCCTCAAAGTCCTCAGTGCCTGCCTGAGGAACCTCAACACAACTCACCTGCTTACACAGCAACTTGCTGCTGCTTGCCTGCTGCCTCACTTCCCTTCTTCCTTCTTTCTTCACCTCCCTTGCTTGGTCCCTTTCAATCCCTTGGCTCAGCTCTGTGCACTTTCCAGGCCACATCCCACTGCAAAAAGGTTCAGCTCTTGTTACATCTCAACACTCAGATATCATTCCCCCTTTATTTTTGACCTGAGGCCATTAGGTCAGTGTCTCATTTTTTAAAGCAGAGTTTGACTCCTCAGTGACAACAACAGCTACAGCCCTGAATCCTAACACAGGCTGAGACACAAACACGGATGGGAACTCTGAAGGATCCACTTTGTCCTGCTCACCAACCAAAAGGAGCTTTCTGAACTCAAGGAGAAGAGACCCCAGGTCCTTTTTCTGCAACTTCAGCTGCTATAAATGTGACCCACAATACCTGGAAAGGCCCTTCCCACTTCACCTGCAGGGCTGGCAGTGCCACCACTGGACACGGACCCAGTGGCTGGGCAGGAACAGAGGGGCTGGGGTGTCCAATCCATCGGCCCAGGCGGCACCAGGAGTTCCTGGAGTTCCTGAGGGGAGAGCCTCAAGACAACAAAGGATTAGGAAGCACATTTTAAACTTTAATATGTGTATCTCCTGGAATATGGGGAGTGTGACAAGGCCTACTGGTGCAACAAGGACACACTCAAGGTATCTATTCAAAGCATCTACCAGCACTCAAAAGCTATCACTGTCCTTCTTGCAGGGGGAACTCAGCAAACTCTGTTTGCCAAGAACCTCCTGGAGAATTTCCAGCTTTTTGGGCTCTCTTTTAACTATTTTTCCCATCACTGTAGCTGGGACTATCACCTGCCCTACAGGGGGAACAGCCCACACAGTTCACTTGCAGGGATGCCATTAACTCAAAGTCCCTTCTCAGGGGGGTCACTGCACACCTTGGCCTTTGTTTGCCCTCCCCACCAAAGGTGATTCCAACAGTTCTGACACATCTGGCAGACCCAGAGCTCTCCTCAGGGAATGCTTCAGCTGCTTAAAGGCTGCCCTTGCACCATCCAGCCAAGGCAGCAAATGCTTACAGGCTGTTGGAAAAGTTGGCAGAACAGTCTTACCACACATCCAGAGGGAGCAATCCAGAGTCCAGCCCGTCCTACCATTCCCAGCAAGGCAGTTCATGGGCTGTCTGGGGCTCAGGGAGGAGTCAGGGGGCTTCTCTTCTTCCTTCCTGCTTTCCAGATTTTCTCCTGCCAAAGCAAAGGTTTCTTGGCTTTCCTTGCTCAAGCAGATGCAGCAAAGGCCATCTTTGCAATCCAATACTGGAAACTGCTCGAGGTTGTCACTTACAGGGGTTCTCTCAGATCCTGCACTGATCAATCATCTTGGCCATTGGTTTCTTGGCAGGTTCTTGCATTCACGTCCTACAAGCAAACCAGGATGAGCAAATTTAGCTGTTACTGCAACCAATCCAGTCAGGCATTCTGATTTTAAAGGATACTGGGTTTGCCTTACCAGGAGAGATCCCACATCAGGGGTAATACCTACAGGTTCTGCCCTCTTCCACTCTCCTGCAATTCCACTGGCCCACACCACAGGAACAACTGCAGCTGCCACTTCAGTCAGGACCTTGCTGCTGACAGGAGTTATTCCCTGCACAACAAGAGCTGCTGCTTTGACACATTTAGTTTCAGCAATTACAGTTTCAACAACCCCAGTTTTCCATTTCATTTCTGCCTCAACTTTTCCAGTCCATCTCTTCCTAGCACAGGTTTGGGTGAGTTTGGCAAAGAGACAAACTGAGGAATTCCCCAATGTTTTCCCAGTTTAACCCCTGTCACACCAATCACCTTAACACTGCCAGTCCTTCATTCTCCCTCTATTGGGTTAAATGACTGAGGAAGTTGTACCTGTGTCTGACCAGGACATGTGCAAACCAAATGCTGGGGACTGGAACACACACCTGGCACTCCTGCAGCTCTTACCATTACATTCCAGAGAAAACAGCCAGTTGGACCATCACTGCTCATTTCTTCTGTGCCACAACATCATTCCAGGCCTCTCACTGCCAACCCTCCGCTTCTCCCAACAGCTCCAGGGGCACCAGAACCTGCCCTGAAGGCACAAAGGCTCCTTTTGGGAGCACCATGACCCACCCAGACTGTAGCACTGGAATTCCATCTCCTGGACAAGCTGGGAGAAGCAGGGAAGAAAAACAAGGACCTTACAGGTCAACTGGGGGCACCTCTTCATCCAACAGCAGCTCCAAGAAAGGTACTGAGTCAACACCTCACCAAAGACACAGGAAAACAAGTGCCAACACCTCGACAATCACTTCAGTTTTCAACTGATAAAGCAACACTGAAGAAAAGCTTTTCAGACACTTGGGAAGAGTCCAGCCCACTTTAACCAGTGTGTGGGACTCGTTCCCAGCCTCCTGAGGTTCATTTCCCACCTCACTCAGGGCTGCAGTACACCTGGTTCTACACACACACAGGGAGCTGCTGCTCCTGCATTCCAGTCTCCTGGTTCCCCTTGCAACTCCTCCAGCTGTTTGCCCAGCTCTCCAGTGCCCATTCCTTTGCCCACTGCACTTGTTCACAGCCCCAGGGCTCCCAGGGCCACCCTGGGCTCTCCCCTGCCCTGACACTCAGGGCCCTTTCCCAGCCCCGACTCCATCCAGCACTGACCCAGCTGCTGCACCTGCAATTCTCCTGCTCCTGCCCTCCCTCTGCCTGCAAAACACCCCTGCCAGCTCCTGCACCCCACCTCTTACCTCCCAGCAAAGCAGAGCTGCATCCTCCTGGATCCTCCAGCTGGATGCTACTGGCTCTGGGCAGCTCCCACCCTTCAGCAGGGGATGCCAAAGGCAGCTCTGGGGACTGGTCCGAGGGCAGGGACACCCACTCTGGCTCACACCAACACTCAGCCAGCTCAGGCCTGGGCTCTCCTGCCTGCAGGGCAACAAACAGCCAAGCAGGGACACTGGGACACTCCAAGGAAACAGGGACAACACACTCAGCAGCCTGGCACACCACAGCCCCCAGACCTGCCCAGGCTCCAGCTGCTGCACAGACCTGTGGCCACACAGGACCCAAACCCACCCCCAGCACAGACAACCCTGGGCAGGTCAAGCTGCTCATTCCCAAACACAACCAAACATCCAGTGCCACTGTCTGCCAGACCCTGCTCCCAGCAATCCATCATCTTTCCCATTTCCTTTCTTTACAGGTCCTTCCATTCACATTCTACTATCAAACCATGATCAGCAAATTCAGCTGTTACTGCAACCAATCCAGCTTGGCTTCCTAATTTTAAAGGATACTGGGTTTGCCTTACCAGGAGAGACTCTGGCTTAGGGGTAATTCTTACAGGTTCTGTCCTTGTCCATTTTCTTGGAATTCCACTGGCCCACACCACAGGAACAACTGCAGCTGCCACTTCAGTCAGGACCTTGCTGCTGACAGGAGTTATTATCCCTCTGTAAACACCAAACTGCTTCAATACAAACAATCCAGTGGACACTACAACTCCTTGGCACTTTCAGTGTAACCAGTGCAAGTCAGTTCCTAAGTTACACAAGGTTTTCTTCTAAAGCTGTAATTAATTAAGATATCAAAACAACAACAACTGTGAGATAAGAGATCCCCCCCAATGGTTCTACTTTTAGGGAAACAAAAACCCAAACCCCCATCCCCAGTACTACAATAGCTCAGGCTCCCACAAAGGCCCAGGGGCTGTGCTGGGGTTTTGGCTGCCCTGGAGCACAGGCAGGAACACGATGTCACCACCCCACAGCCACAGCTGAGAACCCAAAGAGCAGCCACACCAGCAGCTCCTGCCAGCCCTGCTGGGCTGGGCCTAGGGGAGGAAGGGCACTGACCTTTCTTCCTGCCTAGGAGCAAAGAGCCTCCTTGCTGAGCACTTCTCCTGCCAAGGGCATCAGCTCAGATGGGAAGTTCATCAAGTGCAACGTCCTGGAATGAGAAACATTCCTGTTCCCTGGACAATCTCTTTCCAATTCAACTCAAGAGCACACACCACAAGTTCAGGTCTTGCCTAAAGTTTCTTACAAGAACCTCTGAGACTCAACTGGTGAGTTTTAGAAGCCAGGCAATCTTTTATTGCTATGGTCTTGAATCATTCCAGCCCACCAGGGGCCCTGGCAATCAGCTCCCAAAGGGCACACACAGGTGTCTCCAATGCAGCTGATATGGCAGCATTACAAGAGGATTCATTTGCCTTCCCTGCATTCCTGTTCCACATTCAGGACGTTTTCCAACAC
Source organism: Pseudopipra pipra (assembly GCF_036250125.1). Lineage (NCBI taxonomy): Eukaryota > Metazoa > Chordata > Aves > Passeriformes > Pipridae > Pseudopipra > Pseudopipra pipra. Next base: position 1,081,461 of record NC_087552.1, read on the forward strand.
TCATTACCATACACACCTACCCTTAGAAGGTTTCCAAGGGGCTTCACCGAGGGCCTTCCCAGGTCTGCTCTGCCTGGAGCCCTCAAAGTCCTCAGTTCCTGCCTTAGGAACCTCAACACAACTCACCTGCTTACACAGCAACTTGCTGCTGCTTGGCTGCTGCCTCACTTCCCTTCTTCCTTCTTTCTTCACCTCCCTTGCTTGGTCCCTTTCAATCCCTTGGCTCAGCTCTGTGCACTTTGCAGGCTACCTCCCACTGCAAAAAGGATCAGCTCTTGTTACATCTCAAAACATAGACAGCATTCCCCCTTTATTCTTGACACTTGTCCACTAGACCAGCGTCTCACTATTTAAAGCAGAGTTTGACTCCTCAGTGACAACAACAGCTACAGCCCTGAATCCTAACACAGGCTGAGAGACAAACATGGATGGGAACTCTGAAGGATCCACTTTGTTCTGCTCACCAATCAAAAGGAGCTTTCTGAACTCAAGAAGAGACTCAACATCCTTTTTCTGCAACTTTAGCTGCTATCAATGTGACCCTCAAGACCTGGAAAGGCCCTTCCCACTTCACCTGCAGGGCTGGCAGTGCCACCACTGGACACGGACCCAGTGGCTGGGCAGGAACGGAGGGGCTGGGGCGTCCAATCCATCGGCCCAGGCGGCACCAGGAGTTCCTGGAGTTCCTGAGGGGAGAGCCTCAAGACAACAAAGGATTAGGAAAAGGATCATTTTTCCCTTTAATATGTATATCTCTCCTGGAAGATAAGGAGTTGGACAAGGCCTACTGGTGCAACAAGGACACACTCAAGGCTATCTATTCAAAGGATCTACCAGCACTCAAAAGCTATCACTATCCTTCTTGCAGGGGGAACTCAGCAAACTCTGTTTGCTAAGAGCCTCCTGGAGGATTTCCAGCTTTTTGGGCTCTCTTTTAACTATTTTTCCCATCACTGTAGCTGGGACTATCACCTGCCCTACAGGGGGAACAGCCCACAAAGTTCCCTTGCAGGGATGCCATTAACTCAAAGTCCCTTGTCAGGTGGGTCACTGCACACCTTGTCCTTTGTTTGCCCTCCCCACCAAAGATGCTTCCAACAGTTCTGAGACATCTGGCAGACCCAGAGCTCTCCTCAGGGAATACTTCAGCTGCTTAAAGGCTGCCCTTGCACCATCTAGCCAAGGCAGCAAATGCTTACAGGCTGTTGGAAAAGTTGGCAGAACAATCTTACCACACATCCAGAGGGAGCAATCCAGAGTCCACCCCGTCCCACCATTCCCAGCAAGGCAGTTCATGGGCTGTCTGGGGCTCAGGGAGGAGTCAGGTGGCTTCTCTTCTTCCTTCCTGCTTTCCAGATTTTCTCCTGCCAAAGCAAAGGTTTCTTGGCTTTCCTTGCTCAAGCAGATGCAGCAAAGGCCATCTTTGCAATCCAATACTGGAAACTGCTCGAGGTTGTCACTTACAGGGGTTCTCTCAGATCCTGCACTGATCAATCATCTTGGCCATTGGTTCCTTGGCAGGTTCTTGCATTCACGTCCTACAAGCAAACCAGGATGAGCAAATTCAGCTGTTACTGCAACCAATCCAGTCTGGCATTCTGATTTTAAAGGATACTGGCTTTGCCTTACCAGGAGAGATCCCACATTAGGGGTAATACCTACAGGTTCTGCCCTCTTCCACTCTCCTGCAGTTCCACTGGCCCACACCACAGGAACAACTGCAGCTGCCACTTCACTCAGGACCTTGCTGCTGACAGGACTTATTCCCTGCACAACAAGAGCTGCTGCTTGGACACATTTAGTTTCAGCAATTACAGTTTCAATATCCCCAGTTTTCAATTTCATTTCTGCCTCAACCTTTCCAGTCCATCTCTTCCTAGCACAGGTTTGGGTGAGTTTGGCAAAGAGACAACCTGAGGAATTCCCCAATGTTTTCCCAGTTTAACCCCTGTCACACCAGTCACCTTAACACTGCCAGTCCTTCATTCTCCCTCTACTGGGTTAAGGACTGAGGAAGTTGGACCTATGTCTGACCAGGCCATGTGCAAACCAAATGCTGGGGACTGGAACACACACCTGGCACTCCTGCAGCTCTCACAGTTATATTCCAGAGAAAACAGCCAATTGCACCATCACTGCTCATTTCTTAATCCCAATCCCACACTGCTTTGGCACTTGGAGCACCACTTTTAGAACCCAATTACAGTCCATTAGAGAGCTCCATGTCTAGCAGGGACAGGGACCCCTGGGATACTCTCAGGAATGCCTGAATCCATTGCAGGGACCTTGCTTTGAGCTCCCCAGGGCCGGGCACCCCGAGGATCTCCCCGAATAATCCTTTCGGTGCGCGCTGGAGTCCTCGGGGTGCCCCAACCCGGGGGCACCAACAGCACTGTCCCTCCAGGGGGCCAATTTGGTCTCAAGGCTTCAATGGACAGCCCAAAAGGCATTTCAAGAGGCCTTCTTTGGAACCCACCAATGGGTACGGGCAGGAAGCCACAAGAAGGCCTCATTTCTAAAGGCAGGGGGATCTTGCCTGTGTCCCAGACTGGTCCGGGGATCTGAGGCCCTTCCCGAGAAAATCTCGGTGCCGGCGTGAAGGGCCAGAGATCCCTTGGAGCCACGGGAGAGCAGGCACAGAGTCCCTCCTGGGGGGGCAATTTTCCTGTCTGAAATCAGCTCTTCAGAGAAGCCTCTAAGACTCAGCTGGTGAGTTTTACAAGCCAGGCATTCCTACACACTAAGGAGCTTATTGACTGAAAAATCATAAAGCTTTTATCAGGGACATCTGACCTCCCACAGACAGCTCTTCTCCCCTTTCAGTACAAAATTATTTTCATGGAATCGCTTAACAGGAAGTGCCCAGGAACCCCAGACTGTGCTTTCCAGAATAGAAAATAAACAGAGGGAAGGAGCTTTTCACAAGTGTAACATACGCCAGAACAGACTTGACTTCAGTTCTACTCTTTATGTTCAAATACAGCAGAAGACAAACTCCACCAGGGGAGCTGGCACATTACCCATGGTACCCTCAAAGTCCCTCCCACGAGGGCTGTAGGAAAACTGCAGTTGTGTGAGTCCCTTTTGCCTGCAGATGCCTGGGGATCCTCTCCATCCACCTCGTGCTCTCCCAACAGGAGAAAGGGGAACCTCAGGGACACGGTGGCACTCGACATCCTGCTGAGAGAGCAAGGAAACCTTTAGCATAAAGGGGAGTTGGAATTTAAAACTTCCTTTCCTGGGAGCTTTGTGAAGTCTGCAACCAAGAAGGGGAAAGTTTGCAACTCCTTTGGTGCAGGTGTCAACAGAGGCCAACAGAGATTCCACCTTTTTCAGACAACTGTGCCCTTTTTGGCTCCCTGGCAGCTCCAATGGCACCAGAACCCCCTTCCTGCACACCCACGGGTGTCACACACAGGCACCCACACACCTTTGCTCCAGCCCACACGGGGCCAACATTTCCTCACCCTGCACATCCCAAGGGCAGTATTTTTGCTAGAGAGCACAGCAACACCCCTGTCCTTGCAAACTGCCTCCCTGCAAAAAAGGAACCATTTCTCCTGGACACTCCTCCCACAGTCAAGGTCTTTTAAAATGTGCTCAGGGTCCCTCCCAGCTTCTGCCTGTCCTTGCATTTAAAGGCATGGGCATGTTTCAACAGCAAACCCAGCTCCTCACTGGCAGGATAAGCCCTGCTCTTACCTGGACAGACTCCCGGGCTCGGCACAGCTGTGGCTCATGGAGCAGCTTCCCAAGGCCCTTCTCTCTCCCAGCAGGAAGCACAACTCGCCTCCACTCCCCAGCACCAGGGGAAACCACGAGCCAGGCTGCAAACTGACACAGAACGAGCAAAAAGCATTAATGCAGCACCAAGAAACTGAGACCAGTCTTCGCCTCGTAACCCTGCACGGGGAAAGGCTTTGGGATTCCGAGGCAATCCCTGAGACACCCAGAGAGCAACAGCCCCGCAGCCCTGCCACGGCTCCCCCGGGGTCACCCGGCAGGTAAGGACCTTACCCGGCCCCGCTGCCCAGCACAAGGCGCCCCTAAACGCCCCCCGGCTCCCCCGGTCCATAACCCAGCGGCCAAGGCGCTCTCCCCTCCGCAGCCCGGGCAGCAGCGGGGCCGCGCCCTCAGCCCTCACACACAACCGACCGCACCCGCCCCGCCGGCCCTTTATACCGCGGGCCGCCAGCGCTGCCCAATCAGCGCTCGAGCGCCGCCGCCCAATCCCAGCCCGCCCGGCCCTGCGGCCCCGCCCCTCCCGGCCCCGCCCCTCGGCGCGGCCCCGCCCCCGTTCCCCCCGCGCGGCTCCCGCCGGGGCCGGGGAAGGGCGGTGGGAGCTCCGCGGTCACGGCCCGGCCGGGACACCGCGTGTGCCCCTCCAGCCCAGCCCAGCTGCCCACGGGGCACTGCAGCAGCTGAGATGGGAAGCTCAGAGCCTCAGGGAAAAGGAGGCTCTTTTACCTCCATCAGGGATTGTCCCTGTCCCCTGCACGGCTCCGGGAAGGTCCCCAGCACCCGCGGGTCTGACGGGCACAGCCTCCCATCCAGCACAGCAGGAACGAGCCCAGCGTGGCCTGTGCCGGGGGCTGTGTGCCCCTCCGGAGCCTGGAGAGATTCAGGAAGAGAAATCAGAGCCAGTCGGTCCTGGAGGGTGCACCTGCTCTAATTCCAGCTGGGCACACGGGGCTTCCTTCCGCTGTTCCCTGTGGCGAGAGACCTGAATGTTTGTCCCCGGCTCAGCCCTGGAGCCCAACTGGAAGCAGGGCCACGTTAGCAGGGACCTGCCCCTTCCCTGCCACGGGCCCAGGGAGGGTCCCGAGGGCTGTGCCGGGCTGACACCGCAGCCTCCTGCCCGCTCACCACTGGGCACCTCGAGGCTGAAATCCACCCTCCTGCTGACAGCTGCAGCTCTGCAGCATTTGGGCTGATGGATATGGGCCTTAGGGATATTGGGAACTGGCTGACAAGAACCTGCTGTTGTGTGAGACAACCTGGATATGGAATTGCACACGGTGACCTGAAGCCGGGGTGATTTTCTTGCCTTGCCAAGGCCCTGCGTTGCTCCCAGTCACAGGAAATCTCTGTTTCCCTGCCCATCCCCGGAGACAGGCAGCTTCTAAAATCTCATCCAACACCCCAGCAAAGCCACACCCTCCCATTTCTGTGCTCCTCTGCAGTGTCTGTGGAGGGAGACCCCAAACTAAACTAAACTGTCTCTGCCTGTACACAAAGACTCGTTCTCTTCACCAGGACCCCAGCGCAGTCAAAGAAGGGGACAGCAGCACTGTTGGCTGCACCTCCTCTTTGACTGAGCAGAGACCAAGAGAGCCAAAGCTGTCAGACAGCAGTGCAAGTCTCACTGCATGTGCTGGAAATCTTTCAATGCTAAATGCATATGAAATCAGCCTCCCTGTCATATTTCTTTTAATGAAGAATTAGCATTATGTCAAACCTTGTTAACGTGATATACAAATTATCCTGGCAGTGTCTATGTTACAAGCTCAGTTTGGGTGTGTTGCTATTCTGAAAAAGGTGGGAGGAAACAGTGACTGTCAGTTCTTCTTATGCTGCTATTAAACACCATCCCTGCAGTGCCAGGGCTGGCCTACATTCCCAGGAGAACTCTGGAGGGAGAGACAGAATGTTTAAAACATGAAACCCTGGCATCGCAATTGTTATTTCTAAGGATGTGTTTCTATCTGATACAGTTGTTGGGGTGATTGCTCTGGAGAGTGTTTTGTACCTCAGGCAGTAAGTCTGGATTATCAGCCTCCTTATGAGCAGGAACCAGCAGGTTCCCAAACACAGCATGAGATGAGCAGTGGCACTACAGCAGGCTCTGTCTGCCCAGTGCAGCCACGCAAACTGGCAGCTGTGGCTGTGAAGCACCTTTGGATCTGACTCCAAGTCAACACTGTACGTGTACCCAGCAGTGGCAGCGGTGCTTGATCATGCAGAAGGACAGACCCCCTCTGTGCACTCCACCAGACCTGTGCCACCAGTGTCCCCACGGCCCTGCCAGGGACCAGGGCACTGTGGGGGGCACTCGCAGCGTGGGCAGGGCACCCAGAGGCACCTTTCTGCTCATACCACCCCGCCAGCTTGCTCCAAGCCCTGTCCAACCTGACCTTGGACACTTCCAGGGATGGGGCACCCATTTAAAACCCTCTAAATTCAATGTCTCCAGTGTCCCTTTCCATGCTCAGCAGGATGGGGAACTGCTTTTCACTTTCCTTGGAAAACCCTTGTCACTCTTGGTTGTGTCCGGTGTACACTCATGTGCAGGAGGGACACGTGTGGAGTGCTTAACTGGAAAGGAGTGTGGCCAACACTAGGAATGAGATCCAATGGGGAACTCACTCATCATTAGGAAGTTGCCATTGTCCTTCAAAGTGCAGAAACTGCATGGACAGATTCAGTTTTACTGGATACACGGGATTGACTTTCCACACACTGTGGCAGTTTGGGTCAGATCCAGCCTAATCCACTCCTTTGGCTGCAGTGTTACCACTCGAGGCTTACTGAGGCACAGCAGGGTTTTCTGCTTGGCTTTTAGGGTCTCCTTGGGAGCTTATGGAAGAGAGAGGAAGGTTTTCCCTTCAGATACTTGGGACAGTGTGACGGGGGCTGAATCTGTGCCTCAAAACCTAAGGTGTGGCAGGGATGTTGCTATGCAACCTCATTACCTGTCTCTTCAGGAAACCTTTTCCAGACTGTGTGGCCTGCAGGCAATATAGGATGGAAATCCCAAGTTGTTCACTTCATTGCTGCTAATGATTCTGTGATTACTTGGCTGTGCTGGGGAGTCTGATGGCAAGAATTACTCTTTTCAGCCCCTGTCAATGATTAATTCTACCAGAATCACTTGGAAACTTCTGTTTGTCACAGAGATGATTTCCTGAGTGAATGTATTTTGTCAAAAGTGCACGTCTCAACCTTGTTTCTGACTCGATGTGTAGCCCAGACCTTGTTATTTCTACAAAGCTTTATAAATGTATGGACTCTCAGTACAGAGTATGACTTGTTTCAGGAAAACCAAGCAATTTTTGACATGGTATTAAAGAATTCCCTTGTTCCCCAGCCCTCCTCTGGGCCCATGGATGCTGAAAAGCTGTACGTGGTGTAATCCAAACCATCGTCTGTCTCGCTAAAAGGATCCGGTTCAATTTCTTTTAACTTCAGGGAACAAAAAGACTCATCCATGTGTGTTTTCTGCCTCGTCTTCAGTCACTCTGAGGTGTTTTGTGGGGCCCTTTGGTTTGATGTCAAGTGGCAGAATGTGAATGTACGGGCACAGGAGACAGGATCACCCCTGGCAGTGCCAGAGGGAGCGTGCCCAGGCCACGCACACCCACGTGCTGCTGTAAGCTGGCAGCAAATCCCTCTGGCCTTTGGCTCCTTGGAGTCATTTGGCTGGGAACGAAACAACTTTCCTCACTGCTTTTCTGGCAGTGCTTCTCTCGATCCCAGTTGTTTCTGGCTTGGGAGGACATACTGGGTACGAGTTTTGTGCCAATGGCATGTGGGTGGAAAGTGCACCGGGTGCTTGGCGTGGCCCCGGGGTTGGGAATAAATTCCCAGGTGTTCCAGGAGGACTGTTCTGTGGGATGTCAAGGTTTCATTTAAAGTGCAATTTGGTCAGAGGACAGAATTCTACCCTGTGAGTTTCACTACTCAGATTTCCACCCTGCCCTCCTCCTTCTCTGGAAAGAATCTCTCTGTTAATTCTGTATCTCTCTGGAGCCAGTAAAATGACAGACACGTGAATTACAAACACATTTTCAATTACTAAAGCTGGATGGAATCCTTCACCTGCTTTGCATTTGAAAAGCCACACCAGTTGTGACAGGAAAGGAAGGGGCACATGTAGGAATCCTGATGTGGAATGGTGTGAGGAGGAGCTGGAAATCTAATGAGAAACTCAAGGTTTTTGACAGATTTGTGGGGTTGGTGCTGATTTTTGTGCCTCAGAATCTTCCCTGAACCCCTGCCACCAACAGGCTTAACCTGTCCCACTTCACTACAGCCTCACCATCCTAGAGCAGGTTGGTTTTAGCTGCAGGGAATGACTGTCACCTTTTTGGATTAATTAGATATGAGAATGGTCTTTATAAGGACTGTTTGTGCTCCTTCAAGCTAAGGGGAAAAGCTGAACTGAAACTGCCAAATGATTCTTCCTCAAATTCACAAAAGTTGGAATCTTGATGTTTGTGAATGCCTTGGGGTCACGCCAACTCTCTAAACCGACATGTAACTATGACTCAGAGTGATTGAATGTTCAAACCTTTCAACTGTAACAAGATTGATGAGTCTTTCTGTTCAATTTTCAAGCCAGTGCCTTAAATATTTAACCCTGTGGCCTGGAGAGCACTCCCAGTTCAAGAACTCCGGGCACAAAGCATTTCAAGGCTGAGAAACCTGCCCTTGTGAAATGCCTTGTTACACAAAGTGTTTAAAATCAGTGCTGTTTGCAACTCTTTGCAAGTGAAGAGATACTTGATTTGTGGCTGATGTAATAATAATCCTTTTTTTAATAAGAGCTCCTTGCTAATAAATTTATTTAGACTAAACAGTACCTTTGAACCTTCTCTTAAGTATGTAATTATAATGGCTGAAGTAAAGCCTAAAATGAACCTGCAGTAGAATCAGGGTATTAAAGTCTGGCTAAATATCTTACCACCTTTCATATTCTTTCTTACAAACTTTCCAAGAGCAATAAAGAAAACAAAAATCTGGAATATGGAATCCCTGCCCATATATTCTATTTAGAGCTACCATTTGGTGTAGGGAGCACTGCAGAGCTTTGCCTTATGGTAGTCACCAACAGACAAGGTCAGATGCAGTTTTATAAAGCTTTTATTTTTATTTTTTTTTCTCAAAGTAAAGGAATTGAAAAGTTTCTGGAAAAGCACATGGTCTGACAAAAACCAGAAGAGTCATGAAATATTCATTCAGTACTGAAGGAAGAAGGGTAAGGGGTGGGAGAAGTTACAAAGAACGGATTTTTTTCTTCATGTTTTTCCCACTGGCAACCTAGACTGGAGAGACAAAAAGGAGTATTTGGTAAAATGGCAGCATACTGGTAGTGCTTCAACTTTTTGTGTCCTGTGCAATGGCAGGTGGTAAAACATCCATTAGAGAAAGCAAAGGCGGTGGTGAAAGGGAAGCTGGGTACTTTTTGGGGACAGAGGAGTTAAGTGGATGGAAGGGGGGGCAGGGAGGGGCAGACACAGACAAAGATAACGTGCATTATTGCTGTCGCCTACCTTGGGTTAAGCATCAATTCCTAATGTGGCTCTGCTCTGGACTATTAGGGCTGCACCCTAGAAAAAGGAACACACACAGTGATGAGAGAGAAACCAAGAGCAGGAACTGCTACAAACTTAAACTTGTGCCTGAATTGTGGTTCAAAGGATCATTCTAATGGTACCTCCTGACCCTATAATCTATCTGCTCCTGGATGCTGGGTATCTTTCGTTTTTGCCAAGGTAGAAAAGAAGCTTTTGGAGTGGATTAGAGACAAAATAATTCTTTCCTGAGTCTTCCTAATATGTTTACCTGTGCAATACTTTGGATATAAATAAAAGAGGATTCAGTCAATAAGCAGTTTAAGATATTAGTAGTAGAGTTCTATGCCTTACATGATAATGAGGGTGCTATTGGAAACTGTCATTTAAACTTCCTGGGAATGCAATATGGCTCCATATAAAACTTTTCCTGTGGCATAATCAGCTGAACTCCCCCTGCCAATATATCTGTATTTGCTAAGCAGTTCTGATAACTGATCCACACGCACTTTTTACTGGTAGTCCCAGAGTTCTGTAAGGATCTGCAGCACAAAAGGAAGTTTACATATGCTAGAGATCAAGTTTAAATTGAATGGATATTTAAATTTAAACGGATACTTTTCAACTGCAGCTTGTAAATACTCAACTCTTCTGACAAGGTCCTGAAGAACTTTATCTAATCTAAGATTTAGATGTGCTTTGAGCAGATGATTGGACTAGATTACCCTTACACAACCTTTCCAATGAAATTCTTTAATGACTACAATCTGCACAGCCAAGGTATAGGTTATGCTCTGCACATGTATTGTAAGGGCACGCAGACAAGTGGCCAGAGCAGTTTGCAGAACCACTTTTCCAGTGCACAGTTTCCAGCTTTCCATATGTGTTTTTGGATTGGGGGTTTTTCTGTGGTTAGGTTTGGGCTTTTTTTTAAAAAAAAGAAGATAGGAATTACCTCTTCTCCGAGGCACGTGTCAACGTCTGCTGCCTTGCAGCACTTTTCCACCATGGCAGTGAAACCCCCAGCAATTGCCTTTATTTGATCTTCTGTCATCTGGGGCTTGCGCTTGATGAGGTTGATGAGCAGTCTGGAAGCAAAGCCACAGGACACAGTTAATGCTGCCTGTTGTAGCTGGGTGCCCCATTTCAAAAGACCCCATTCTAACCAGGCACAGCTCACTTATGGGGTTTTTTTGGTCATGCCTAGAGGAGCCTGTGCCTGTTGGTGACTCCAAACTCCCAGTCTTACACAACCACCTCTTTGTTTTGTGTTAACCCACCTACAGGGGGGGAAAAACTTGAGGAAATGATCTGTATGCTGTCTTATCTAAGTACATCTTAAGACTTGCACTGGCAGTGGACCTACCTAAAACTTGTCAGTTAAGAGAGTGATTTTATTTGAAAAAAAAACCCCTATTTTGCCTCTTCCAAACTGCACGGTGTTACACACTGACCAGGTCAGTGCAGACACGTAGTTCCCTCTGCTTTTCTCTAGTCACTAGTGGAGCTTCCCTCTGCACCCCCTCAAAGTGCTACGCTTCCCAAGTTTTCCTACAAAGTGTTTCTTGGAGCTTACTTCAGCTGGCCCTCTTCCCGCTCGGCAGCCGGAGCGCTGCACAGCTTGTCATCAAAATTGAACATCGTGGGGTCAAACGGGGGAGGCACATATTTGGTATCCACGCCCATGGCAGTGAAACATGGTCTCTTGTAGGAGTAGAACTCGTTGCAGCACTGTGTGACCTGGTCATTGATGGGTGTGCTCTCCTGTTTCTTGCACATTTTTTCAATCACGATGCTCAGCTGAAAAGAAAAGGACAAAGGTGAGTTACACTTTTCCCAGAAGCAGAACAACCAGGTGATGTTTGTGTCGCAGTAGCATCACTGGAAGTGGAAGCCGTCGGATCTAACACCTGCTGGGAAATGGCATTGGTTTCAAATTTAAAATAAATAGATATTCCTGGAGCTGGGCATTTCCTATCTGCTAACAGTCTGGGTGTTGGGCTACAACCAGTAAGTCTGGGGTTTTTAAGAAACCGTTTTGCTTTTCCAAATGCAACCTGCCCCAGACTCAGTCACGGAGCTCTGAGCAACCTGGTCTAGTGGAAGATGTCCCTGACCATGGCAGGGGGTTAGAACTCAATGATCTTTAAGCTTCCTTCCAACCCAGGCCATTTGATGGGTTCATGTTCTGTGACTCATGATTCTATGATTTTATGAACTTACTTTTGCTTTCTGAGGGAGAGAAAAGTTTAAGTGACATTTTCCCAAGCTACCTTCAAACATCCATTGAGGCTCTCACATCCATTAAAAATGAACAGACCTGGAATTCTGCCAGGTAGATGCTTAGCACGGTGCTGATGAAAAATCACTGCGAGTTTGCTCGCTCACCAGAACTCAGTATCTTTGAGAAGTGAAATCTCCAGGAGGAGAAGGGAGAAGAATAAATGCATGTACTCACGTAGCGCTCAGAACAAGCCAAACGCTTCTCCTCGGGGAGGCTGCAGCACTTGGCACCCACAGCTGTCATTTTCTTCCCAATTTCAAGCAAGGTGTCAGTTGATACCTGGGGCATTTTCTTAGTGTAGCGGACCAGAATTCTGACAAAGCCAAATCAAAATGACTGTTAGCAGAGCATTCTTCAAATGTGAGCAGAGCTAACCTCTGAAGACAAATCAATTTGCCCAAAGCTGCCAGCATAGCTGATTACACTCCAGAATATTCATCAGGAAATGCTCACCCTTTAAGGAAGTCTGCCTCGCCATGGGTATTGAAAAGGTCACAGTTTGTCTTCACAAGCTCCTGAGTTTCCTTGATGTGCTTGTTCAGTTCCTCTTCCTGCAAACAAGCACAAGTTTATCAGTAACATTAGAGCAGGACTTGTTGGTAAAAGTCATACAAATACCTCCTCTAAACCTTATTAACTACAAAATACTCATTTTGCAAGGTTGATCACTTCTGTACAGCCAGGATGGCATAGGCAGGACTTGATTCCCTTGTGGGTCTTAAGTTCTAACAGAAATTCCCTTCAAGAAAGCAGACACATTTTTGAAATTTAATTTATATTAATTATCTGTTGGACTTACTTTCTAAGCAGTGGGGTTTTATGTTTGTCTAAATCAAGTTAATATTTTTCAAGTATAGGATTATCAGCCATGAGGGGAACTCTTTCTGTCTCTTAGCCAAAGTTGTCAGGGGCTCAACTTGTGTCATGTCTTGTGTGTGATTGAGTTGAAGATTAAGAGACCTAAGTTTAGGTGTCTCTATGTGAGCTGGTCCTGCACATTCCCATCACAATCCATGAGCAGCCACAATCCATAAGCAGTGCAGGCCATGGAGCCCATAGAATAATTCAGCTATCAACTGTTGTCTTCAAGACAAGTAGAATCACTTTACAGAGACAGAGGCATCAGGCAGTTGAATCACCCTAGTCTGAAATGTTACTCTGTGATTTGAGAAAAACCCTGTATTCTTGCCATTGGCCCTGGTCTGCTTCATGTCCTATCAGAGCACTTAATTTCCCCTGGGACTGGACTCTCCAAAGCTTTCTGTCTGCTCTTCCATAGGAGCTTCTCAACCCCAGCTGAGTACTTTCATGGCAAGTACCAGCCAAGCATTCCAGTAATCTGCAAACAAAGCTTTACACTTACAGCGTGTCCGTAGCACTCAGCAGGGTTGTCTGTCTTGCAGCACTTATCCAGGAGTGTTTCATATCCCTTAGCAACCCTCAGAATCACTGTTGTGGCGAGCTCGGGGTGTCTCCGTGAGTATTCATAGACAAACCTGCAAGGCACACGAGCCAGAATTAGAGCTCCTGAATAACTGGCTGCTTGCACCAAGCACAACACAGTAACAAGGACAGCTCTGCAGGTGGGATCCAGTCAGGCAGACAATGAGCTTGGAATGCTTTTGGCACTACTTACTCTGACAGGAATGCATCGTGGCCTGCCTCATAGCTTTTACACACTTCCTTATCTTGAATGTATTTTTCAACCAGTGAAGGAAGATTGTCAGGCTTTTCATCAAAATCTGCTTCCACGATGCAACTGGTCCGTTCCACAGCTGGCTTCTCGCAGCAGGGTTTGATTTTACTTGAGAAAACATCTTGTTTAGAGCACAAAGTGTTCATGAGCTCTGACTGTAAAATTAAAACATAGTATCAGACAAGCTATAAAATAATAATTTAAAGACATTAATTAATCAGTCTCCTCTCTCTGTTTTGGACTCTCCCATTTTCATTCAGGTCACCTATGCACTTAGCACTTTCCTAAAGAAATGCTGTCTCCATACAAGAGGGAGGAGCACGTCCTGTGTGTGCTAAACACAATGTTCACAGACTCTGGAAAACCAAGGCGAGTCACTGAGTGCTCTGTCACAAGGACACCTGATGGATCTTGTCAGTCTTGACAGATGCCCAGCTCTGGCAGAGGACAAAACATGATAACATCCCAGAGCACTGGACACCAGCTGGTTCAACAAGTGTGCCCAAGTTTCAGTCAGCCAGGATATATTGAAATCATGTCACTATTGCACAGATTTGTTAATCTGTTCTCCAGCATTCATTGGCACTACAGGAAAGCTGGATTAATGGCAGTGCACCTGACAGGACAGGAAAAAAAACTGTGGCCCTTTTGCCTCTGCTGCCTTTTCCTTTGTTTATGATTGATTTAAAGGGAGTAAATACCATCAAACAACTTCCCTGATAAATGTTTTGATTTCAGCCAAACACACTTGCTGCAAGCAACAGCTCCTTGCCCTCATGATCCTTAAGGGCTAGATCCAGAACTGGGCCAAAACCTACTTCCAGGAACAGCTGAGCTGACCCTGAGTTTTTCAGTGCCTGAGGAACCTTCCAGCAGTGTTGAGCACAAGTGTGAGTTCCCTGCACTGTGAATGCCTGCACAAATTGTTGTCTTTCTGAACATTTTTCGAGTATGTAAGCATTTGTTTGAACCAGTGAGCTTACCCAGTCATCCGCGCACTCGACCATGTCCCCTTCGCAGCACTCACTGTAGACACCCTTCACCTCCTGGACCAACTTGATGAGTTCTGCAAACGGAGCCTTGGGGTATTTCTGGCTCATGCGAACAAGTTTTCTGGGGAGAAGAGGAGAAAAATACCCTTGTTTTAAAGCAGCGTGGGGAACAGAAACCTTGCAAGTCACTAACACGTGATACGGTAGGTCAGGATTCTTCCAGTGAAATATTCATTCTTCTTATCAAATTTCTGGTGGCTAAAAAAAAGGGCACTGACAGCTGCTAGAGTAAACCAGAGCTCCTTAAAAATAGCCAGAAAGAAACAGGTTTCTGGTGGTTCTTGTCTGTGTAAGAATTCCCCATTGCTCTTGCGTGGTTGGAAAGCACTCCAGATTCTTGGCACAGACGGATACAGTCCTGATTAAACCTTTAAATCAAAGCTGACTATATCTGTAAGGTAATCCTAGTCAGTGTTAGTGTATCAGGCTGGTCACAGAAGCAGTTCTCTGTGCTCAGGCAGGGGATCCACTTCGTAATTGTAAAAGTTTTTCTCAATCTTTTAACAACTGTGATTCTGCCAAATTTGACTTTCTCATTGCTTTAAGGTTCAAACCAGCAACCTACTTTGCTGACTAGTGATGTACCCATCACTAAAAGCTGTGGGCATTGGAATGGGGCACAGCTTTGGAACAAATATGGATCAAACACACTGGAATCTCTGGTTCCGAGTGACATTCCATCATTTAACTCTGCATCTCCTGGATTTGTTCCAGAGACAATTTCATTGCTCTGCAACTCCCACAGCTGAGCTTTCTCCTAGTCCTCACCCTCAGGCTGACAAGCCCACTCTTTATAAAGAGTTGAAAAGCAACTGGAACTTACTCTGCCTGGAAGGTCCTCTCGCCGTACTTCTCGAGGACGCGGCACCCGTGCTGCTGCTGCACCCCGATCACCTTGGCTCTGTCCTTGATGGCAGATGCCTGTGGGGACAGGGGGCACATTGTCACATTCAACGGGTCGCATCCAACACGTGGGATCACTCCTGACCTGCCTCTGCAAGTTCTTCATGCCAAGACTTGTGTGAACAGCAAAATCCTGCCTGTCTCTCACTCAGCTGCTTAGTGTCCATCCACAGAGGCAAATCTGCCGTACCTTGTCATCCAAGCAAGCAGCAATATCGCTCTCTGAGCAGCAGGTTTTAAGGGCATTTTCATACTCAGCAGCCAGACCCAGGATTGCTGGGGCGTGCAGGAAGGGGTTTCTCCTTGCAACAGTGTAGACGAAACTAGAAGGAAGAGGAAAACCTGAGTTCCACGTGCCAACAACAACAGCAAATAGCCTTAAATCTCTTGCAGCTCCTCTAACTTTTTTTTCCAGTTTAGATATGAAATCTACTTTCCTGACATAAAGCCTGAGATGCCCTGCTAAACCCCACAGGACTCAGTAAAGTGAGGGAAGGGTGAACTCCTGATGTTGTCTGCCACCTGGTTTGATGTATGTCTGCTTTTTAAAAAATGCATTGTCAAATATTTGAAAATTCTGATTTTCAGTGTGAAAAATTCATCTGTGGCCCTTTCACCAAGATTTTACTGCCAATTTTTATTCTTTGTACTGTTATCTTTCTTCATTCTTGCCAATTACAACGGGGGTAGTGGGAAGCTGGAGAAACCAAGTTATTAAATAAGTGTTGAAAGGCCGTGGGCTTTCAGGGGTTTTGGAGAAGAAAAGTCACCCAAGATGTATAAAATGTGATCCCTTAACCCTCATTCTGAATGTGATAAGTGTAAGGAAGCAGAAGCATCCATTTTCCTTACTTTCCCAGGAGTGCCACCCGGTCGTCCTGGTACTGGGTGCAAATGACATCGGCAGCAGGTCTCTGGTACGGAGGAATGAAGTCTGGGTGGTGAACTCTGAAGGACAGGAAGCACTGGTTTCTCTCGGGGTCAGCTTTCCCACAGCAGTCAGCCATGTCACCGTAGGAGTCGCGGAGCTGGTCGACTTGGCAGATTCTGTCCAGGAAAATGGTGGGCTGGGAGGGAGATGCCAAGGGTCAGAATTAGTGCTTACAGACAGGGGGATGTATGTTCTGTTTATCTGCAAAAGAAAGCCCAGGCTGAACAGCAAATATGTTTGTACTGTTTAAGATTTAGACCATAAATCAAAATAATCTACTGTTTTTCACACAATCTTATGAAGTTTTATGTGATCTGATATCCAAACTGTTCCAATGCTTTTTTGAAAAAACGTTAATTATAATCTAAAATACTCTGTGCAAGACAATGATCTCCTTTTACTTATAATCCAACTAAAAGGAATTTTCAGAATTATCAAGGAAAGATTTGATATTCTGTGTCATGAGCAGCTTGGGAAGCCTTTAGGGAGAACCAATATCTAGGTGACCCACGCAGTTGGGTCACTTTAATACCCAGAATTAGGTCTGTACTTTACGGCTGGGATTTTGTACTAAATGCCAACACTTCTTTCCAGGCAATGCTAAAGTTAATGTGCCAAGCTGTGGTGTTTGGTCTCATTTGGGCACTTCTGAAAGGCAGAGTTTTAGAATGTGACAAAACTAAGTTCCCTGTTTGAGCACTAAAAGCTGAGCATTGGCTGATGCCAGCAGCCACACCTGAGAGGTTCAGGTATAAACCCTCAGCAGGGGTGATCCTGGCAGCTGCACAGATTGAGGAGAAACACAACATGGAAGGATTCACTGCCTACCAGTGGCTTTGTGCACTCGGGAGCATCCTCATTGGCCACACACTTGTGTGCCAAATCAACAATATCCTTCACCAGCTTAGACAGTCCATCGTAGGAACATTTCTGGAGGTACTGGGCAAATGTGATCATGGCACTGAAACACAAAACACAGGCGCGAATATGAAGCTGAGAAACATCTCAGTCAGGATTTTCAAAGGTGCTTCTGAATTAAACTTGTTTGGTCAAATGACATGCACAAAGGTTAACCAGGGTACCAGGAAGAGCATCCTGCCAGATCCCACATCCTTCCTCTTCTCACCTCCCTTCTGAACATGTTTTTAACCTTACTTCCCAAAACCAGAATCCTGAATAATAGATTAGGAATAAACCAGAAAAGACTGTTGATTGGAGTTTTCTGCCACTTTTACCAGCATATTCATAAATGCCATAACCTAAACTGGATTTGGCCACTGTTACAAATTATGATCTTCAGGCTGCCTTCTCTCACTACTTATGTTCCTGGCAGAGCCCTCTGCCTTTCCCAAATCCAGTTTGAAACAGAAATCACTGAACTGTCTCAGAAAACCCATTGCAGGTTTGGTTTTTGAGGTTGGTGGTTTGTCTGTGATATTTCTGGCAACGTCTCAATCCAGCATAATTTCTCTTCATTCTAAGGATATCAAACCTATATTCCTCATGTCTGTTTTATTTTCACATAAGGAACAGAGGTTTTTCCTAAGGTTTGCAGGGAGTTCTTTTCCCAGAGAGCAAGAAAGTCATTATGACTTTTGCAGGTCTTAGAATATTCATAGGCTTTGCACAGTAAGAGGCTAACTCAGTGTTTCAGTGAGACATCCACACTCCTCACGAGCTCATACTGTGTGTCTTAGTTTCCCTTTTCGGGACAATATCAACAGAGACAAAAAAACCAAGCAGAAAATGGAAGCTGAACGTTCACTTACACTCCCTTAAATGTCTCTTCCTTCAGGTCATTGTAGCGATGGGCAATCTGACTCTTGTGGTCTAGGAAGGAAAGCAAAGAGAACAGTGATGCTCTGCCACTCTGGCTGTGCTGCACACTCTGGGCACCACAGGCCACACTGTCACAAGAGTTCAGCATTCACCCAGCTTTTACACTTAAGAGCATAAGAACTTCAACTCATACTTGGCCCAGGCAACCTTTCTTGTCCGTTTGTCTGCAGATACCCAACTCTTCCTTGTTTGCCAAACTGCATTAAAGGCATTAAATTGATAGAACAAAGACTCCCGAGACAACTAATCAGTCCTTTCTTACCTGCATCTCGTGCAGCTCTGTGCAGGTTCCTGGATCTGGCCGAACTTAGGAGGAAAATAAATGAAATTAACGTTAACCACTTCATGGTTTCAGATTATGATGTGAGCAAAATTGCTCAGAACTGCTAGGAAGAGCAAAGGGAGAGCATGTGCTTATATACCCTTCACTAGCTGTGCCTGTAAAACATTAACCCTTGAGCTGGCATTTGTACATTTCCATCTGGCCCAAAGAAGATTACAAAACCTGGGCTGCCCTTGCCAAAAATGAATTTGATATTAGTTATTTATTAGGTGTTGTTACTCTGGGCCTTTTTGTCCCAAAGAGGTCGAACCTTCCAGCACCCAAAAAGATAAAGTTTTGCGTAAATTTCCTTATCAAATGACAAACAAGGAGTTCAAGGCATCAGATGAAAAAGTCATCAGGGCTAATCCTATAGCCTTTTTTTTTTTGCTGGTATTTGTTCAGAAGCAAAGCAGGTTGGTATTGTGCAGTAACAACTCACCCAGACAGGACTTTGTCCACTTGAAATTAGAGAATTTTAATTTTAAATCACTTTAAGAAGATGAGAGGGCTCATCTAGGCATCTAGGGCTGATCTGAGCATTTGATTTGTTAGGTCATGTTCTGGTTTTCTGTGGGTGCTGCTGCTCACCAGGGTCCATAAAAACAGCCAAACACATGGGTAGATGAGCAAGGGCTGTCATTTCAGAATTTTTGCAATTCCTCATTTGTACTGACATCCTCCCAAGAGTAATCTCTTAATTAAGCCCCACTTTCCTCTCTGAAAATGTCCTATTCACTAGTCAGTAACTTAGGAGATCAGACACAGGAAGAATTGTGCAGTTTGCACAGAGCTCCAGGACATGGAATAAAATTGAAATGATTTTTCTAGAACACTCAGTGAGAGGCTTCAAAAAAACCCCAACAGGTATAAGGTTGGATCCTTACTGAGTGCAAAGTGATGTAGTTCCACAGTGGGGAATACTGGGATTTATTTAATGAATTTAGCTCCCCAGTGTCTGGATGTCAACCCACACAACTGGAGGTTGTGTTCTGTCTTGCAGCTCCTTGCTCTGTCCTTAAGGTTCCCTTTTCTACTCTGTTTCTCTCCTCAGCTGGGCAGTTTTGCTGTAACCCTGTTTTATTCCTAATGGAAGTAGCGAGAACAGATCAATTTTCAGTTTTCTGGAAATCTGAAAAAATAAATTAAAAAAATTACTTCCCTTTGCTCCTGAGAGCAAACTTTCAAACGTGCCCGAAATAAATCAAATGACATGTCTAAGCATAAAACACCTGAAGGCAACCTCCACTGAGCAAAATGCCAGGGCAATGCATCTTGTGTTTCGGAAAGGCCGTTCTGTTCTCCAGGAATAACCACACGAGCCTTAAATGAGTTCACAGAACAGTTTGAAACGATGAAATTTCTACTGGCTGCTGCTATTTCAAAAGAGATTTGTATTTTGCCAAGTCTGCTCTCCTGAGATTTTTGTAGGTAAAGAACAGCATTCCTGTTAGTGGTTTAAAGGAACAAGGCTCTGTTTTGGGAATTAAAGGTTATGTGGATACCTGTTACACAAAGGATGGTGCAGGGAAAGCCAGGTTGGCAGAAAAGCAATGTTAGAAATGTCATAATATTAGACATTGGGATTACTTTCAGGTAATTGTAGCAAAATCCCACCTTCCTGCAGAATGATGGGAATTATGATGAACAATTTGGACTTTTCAGGCCTGTGCTGCTTTAACCTAACAAAATCTCAGGAAAGAGCTGGTTAAATGATTCAGTCTGTAATTATTTTATTGTCCATATATCAAAGAACCATCTCCTTTCATATCTTAACAGAGCATTCAGTGAGACAGAAACAGACCTTTAGAAGTCTTGTGGACAACCATGAAGTGGCAAAAAACTGTGGCAGTGGCAAGTGATTACTTAGAACAGCTCCTGAGATGCTCTCAAGCTGCACCAAAGCACTCTCCAGAAAACTACAGTCAAAGGTTGGAGGGGAAGGCTGGAACTTGGGCCAAGAAAAAGCCTCAATATGAAATGTTGCATCTTGAAAGCTCTCTGGAATTTTCCCCTGCAGCATTGTGCAGTGTTAGCAAGAACACTCCTGTTCCCCTAGAGTTAATATGTAAGTCTGGAATACAGGGTCCATGTTTATTTCTAGATATCTTCTGTTGTCTGTCCTGTACTTCATGCCAATGGTTCATATACCTGCTGAGAGGGAGCTGAACTCCAGTGCTCATGTTTGTTTAACAATATTAAATATTCTACTGAGCTTCCTGTTACACAATTCTGTGTGGTGCACCCTCCACCAAAGCTGTCCTGTTAGTAGAGAAAGGAATACATCAATGGCATTTTAAGATGAATCCATTTTCACACACATTACAGGTGGTAACTAGTGTTATTCCAGGTGTGGGGGATCAAAGAACAGGAATTCCAAGAGTAAGTGACCTGAAAAAAAAAAGGATGCACAATTTTTAAATATTCCATCATACCAGCCTGTGCTAAGTGAAAGAGTAGATAAGAAGTGGACCAAAATGTACTCTAATGGCTCGAGTTAAAAAATGTGATATATCATCATAAGAACAACTGCCAGAGCCCTTTTGGAAAGTAAGTCCTTTTCAAAGTGATGTCTCAAAACCAAAAGAACGTCAAGTAACCCCCTCAATTTTATTTACTGCTGTTTCTTCTTTGTTTTCAAGACCCAAAGTTTTGTTTGTGTGAGTGGGCCACCAGACACACACCAAACCCAGAGACACTTTAGGACATACTGTGCCAGTAACCACAGCTCTGTTTTGGAGGGGGTTTTGTTCCTGGCTTTGCTTTGGCTTTTTACATATCTCATGATAACAGGAAGGAGGGCAGCCAGCCAGTGATCTTTTTTCTTCCTCAAAGTGTAAAACTTTCTTCTGCCAAAGCGGAGGGAACCAGCAAAAAGAACGTTCCTTTGCACCTGTCTGCAGGTGGAGGTGAGGGAATGCTGGAAAAGGTGTTGCCAGCTCACATTTCCAGCCCCGTGCCTGCGGACACGAGCCTTGCTTGTTTTCTTTTTTCCATTGGACAGTAGCTCATTTTTTAATAACTGTAATGATCAGCATTTTCTAAATAAATGTCTGTAGCTCTGGACACACGGACAGGTACCAGGTATCATGTTTTTTCCCTGCTCTGGTGCATGATGTTTGCTGTTCTTATCACCGATGTTTAGCTCCCACGCAGAATGAGCCAGAGATCTCAGATATATGGCTTTTATTTGAACAGAGATGGACTCATCAATGTAAAACAAGCAACCATGAAGATGGAAAGGGTTTGATCACTGTGGCAGAACAGGCAGAGCCCTGCTCAGGTGTAGCTAACAGCACTCCAGGAGACACACGTGTGTCTCCTGGGCACATCCTCAGTTCTGAGGCTAAATGTTCATGTTGGGGCATCAGCCACTCACCTGCAGTTTTACAGAGTTCTTGGTCATTAAAACAAGGATTTTTGAATCAACCAGAATGACTGTTCTTGCTAACTCTATACATTTGATCCCTAGGGAATTCTACCACCCCTACCCATTTGTCTCAAGAGTCCATAGTGTGGGGATGGTGGCTATTTTCCTTACCAAGTACCAGCTGCCAACATGATCCTTTGGCAGCAGGTACAAGCACAGCTTTGCTTTGCCTATTAAACAGCCAGTTGCTTGAATGTACCCAAATTTAGAGCCTTGGGTGCTTTGGGAGGGTGTCAGCAGGCATATTCTGGGACTTGTCAGAATCTCTCTCTTCTCTCCACACCCCCATGACTCTTTTCTCTGTCAGCACAAGTCGGTAATCCGCAAACTAGGGGAGTAGTGGCTTGATCTTTTTATCCATTTGTAGCTACAAGGTCCCTCAAACACAACTAGTGTGATGTTTTGGTATGGGCGTACCCAAATATTGCATCTAAACACAAAACAGGAGAGGCAAAGAAACCCCCCCCCGGTGCAGTGGTGCTCAGTTCAGCAGGTCCTTCTCAGGGAGGTCTCCTGCCCCAGTGTTCCTTCTGAAGCCTTTGATCTGCTCCCTGGAACCGCGGTGGCTGTGGTGGTGTGACTGATGTTTGGTTCATGATACCACTGTCGCTGGGGATCTTTTTTCTCCCTCTTACATAACTGCCCGGAGGCCTTTGGAGTCCAGTGCGTTCACTTGTGCCCCAGAAACATTTTGGCACTCAATTTCCAATTTCTTTGCTGCTCTGCTGTGCTGCTTGATGGCCTTTGGCAGGAGAGAAGAGCCACGGGACGTGGTTCAGTCAAGAGCCAAGGCTGAAAGCTTTTGTCTGGCAGGAGGTTGTTAATATTTCTTCCCTAGGTCTGATGCACTTCAGGTTTAACAATAAAAGAGATACTGAAAACTTCTGAGTTTTGAGAAGGAAATGTTGGGATGTTTTTTTGTTTTTAATTCCTTTAAGTCATTTACCCAGGATCTCCAATCTATTTAAAAACATGGCTACAAACTTTTCTCGTAAGTGTAAGCAGGTGTATTTGCTAAAATCAGAAGCAAAGCAGTTTGAAAATGAACCAATGATTTTGAGAGCCCCACTGGGTTTGCTCCCAACTTGAAACACTTCCAGAGTTGAAAACATTGCTGTGTGTCTAGAGGGGCTGTAGGACTTGTGGGAAATTTGTGCTACTGAGCAGGTGACCCCCCTTATTTTGTCCTATTTTCATTTACTTTCATTGTAAACTCTCAGTTTTCCCATTCTGGCCTGAAAACTCCCAAGCTAAATAAATATTTTCTCTTTCATGTCCATCTCCATAGAAACAGAATCTGTGCTGCTGCTATAATTGTTCTCTTGTGCTGCTTTTTTCTGTTATGGCCTTGGGTTTTTTAATATTGCTTTCTTTCTTGGGAAGATACCAGTTCATCTCCTTAAGACAACTTGTAAATGCTCAAGCATTAAGGAGAAAAGAGAGTGATTCTTTTCTTATTCCTTCCTCTCTTCCTGAGCAAACAATTCCTGAAGATAAAGCCCTGACAACTTTGAAAAATGGAAAGATAGTTATTTTAAATGAAGTCCTGGAGCAAGAATAGCATTTTCTACCTCCTATATTCCCTACTGCCTTCAGTATTTCTTTAGCTGAGAGTCACGGACTCAAGTGGCACCTTAGCAGGAGAACAGAACTTTGTAAAGCCATTTTAAGTTCTTGTTACTGGAGCAGGCAGATTAAGACATTTTAAAATTGGCACTGTCATTCACTCACTGAGATAGAAAGATAATCCAGTTTTATACTGCTGTAATGAATTCTGAGACCCCACGAATGAAATGTGGAGCCTCCTGTCTCCCCAGGTGAAATCCAAAAGCCCGGTAAAGTACTTCCAAATGTTTGTCTGAGCCTCAGAAACAAGGGTCAGTTAGTCAAACCTAAGAACATGTACTTTTCTGCTGTAAATACCAATTGTTTTTAACAGCTCAAAGTTTTTCAAGCAGCATTCAACTGGACCACATTTATTAGGTGAGCTCTGGCTTGTAGTTCCAGGTCCAGTACTTCCTTAACTGTGAGTTGGATTCCCAGTGATATCACCAGGATGTAACCATCTCTTAGAACAGAACTGGATTTGCAGCAGCAGCAAAATGTTGTCTTTCTTCTGGTTTTCCTTCCTATATTCTCCTTTACCTGGATTTGTTACGCTATGACGTGTAACACCGGAAGCCTGGGATTCCCAGAGTTAAGGAAATGACTAAAAATAGCACAAAACAGAGGAAATGTTGCTTGGTTGGTTTGTTTGTTTGTTTTTCTTTAGAGTAGTACTCGCAAACTCTGATTTTCAAAGGAGGCAAGTGATTAGGATTTGAAATTCAGTCTCTCTGAATTTGAAAGCCTCCAGAAAGGCTTTTCAAGGCTGATTTTAAAAGAGAGGCTCCTCAGTATATTCCCAGAATCAGGACTCATCCGAGACCAAAAGCTGTGATTGAGGTTAGCAATGATCTGTATGGTCCCTGTGGTTCCCTTAAATAAGCAATAAAAGCATGGGCCCACACATCCAGGGAACTCTAAAAAGGCAGCAGGCACAGTGGCTCTGCACAGCCTGACCAGCTGTGATGTCTGGTTTTTTAAATTTGAACACTAACCCGAGAATCTTTCCCAAGCCATGCAAAGAAATATTACCCAGCTCTTTGCCCATGAGGCTTTCAGTGCTGTCTCTGGGATCAATCAGGCCGAGGCTACACTCGCCAGGCCGTTCCTCTGTGCTGCCCTCCAGCCCCACTGACAGTCCTTGATATTTGCTCTCTGCCCAAAGGCCTTTCCTGCTCATACCAGCAGCGCTGCAATACTGCCAGTCAGGCATATCTGGAACCTGTCCACGGGCCTCAGGAATAACTCAGGAAATTCAATTGTAAAAATTAATTTGGAATTGCCCTTATCTGACACCTTCGCTTTTGAGTGAACTTGGGTTTCTGACTTTTCTCCTTGACTTTTGAGTGCTGGAAACACAGAGTGGGGGTCTACAGTACAGGCACAGGAGCCATTCCATGCAAACAGGATTGAGACTTCCCTTAAAATCAGTGCAGATCTAGGCAGGTTGCCCAGGACTGCCAGATTCCTGGCTCCCTGGGCATGGAAGCTGGAAGCTGTGCGAATTAGGCGTTGAACCACATTTCTCACTGGCAGAGAGGGGAGCCCAGCACTGAGCCAGGACTCAAGACTCCATTCCAGATAAATCCAGCAAGGCTGAAGGTGCTGAGAGCCTGACCTGAACACGAGTCTCAGTCACCAAGGCCCTGTGCACAGTTGGGCACTGCAGCCTCATTGGCTGTTAGCACTGAAGGAGTTTTGGGATGGATCCTTTGACATTCCAGAACACAAATGTTCTTGGATCATTTGACAGAAATCCCTCAAGCAGAGGGCCTGCTTCCCTGGGGGTTTGTCGGAACCAATATGGAAATATAACCACGGATTTCACGAAAGTTTATCAGAACTCTGATGTTTCCAGTGAAACATTTTGGATACAGCTAATTGACATGGTTTATCGGTGCAATTGCCAATTGGTTAGTGGTTGGACTTGATGATTTTAAAGAGACCAGACTAGTCAGGCATGATTTGCCCTTAGTGAAGCCATACTGGCTGTCCCAGATCACCTCCTTGTCTTGCATATGCCCTAACATTGCTTCCATGAGGATCCGCTCCATGACCTTCCCTGGCACTGAGGTGAGGCTCACTGCTCGTAGTTCCCTGCTCTTCCTTTCTTTCCTTTTTATAAACTGCAGTGACATTTCCCTTTTTCCAGTCACTGGGGCCTTCCCCTGACGGCTGTGACTTTTCCAATAGGATGGAGAGTGGCTCAGAGATCACACCAGCCAGTTCCCTCAGAACCTTGGGATGCATGTCATCAGGCCCCAGAGACTCGTGGCTAGAGAATGTTCCATGCCATTCCCAGGGTCACAGAACAGAACCTCCACTGACATGGGCTTAGGTTATTTTATCTGGCCACCCACCAAATGAAAACTTCATGCTCAAGCTGGTCATAAAATTCAACGATGCAACATCAGAACTGAAAATTATTGTGCGGAGGTGGTGAAATTGAGACTCGGCTTCAGGTCCTCAGCGAAGGATTTTGAAATATATTCAGCATTGGCCTAATTCTGTTCACATCGAAGTCAGTGCCAAAACTCACCTGGCTTCACTGGAAAGCAAGCTCAGTAAAAGGGAGGTTGGACCCTGGATCCTTTCATAAGGTTTTCATAAAATATTTCTACAATATTTTAAGGAAGTTATTTCTCACCAAATCACACAAATCTTTTTAGACCGATTAGTGGAAGAGTAGGAAATGTCCCTGCTAAAAGCAGGTCTAGCTCAGGTTATACTGAGATGACTCTAAAACTGGTGTTCAAGCCTAATCCTTTCCTAAAAGGGAGCTCTGGCAGGGAAAGCTGCGGTGTGTCCTGAGTAAACAGGCACCAGCATTCCATAAGAACTAGCCTGATGAAGCCTTTTCCAAGCTCTCACGTGGGATATGTCTGCCACCTACTGTTGACCAAACTATTTGCACAGAGAGGCCGTGGACCTCGAAATTGAAAAAAATTCAATGTTCCTGTGGGCAGAGAAAGAGCCAGTTTTAGAGAATTTGTGATAATGATGTGTCTAAAAATGAGACCAGCTCTCTCCGGTGATGGGAGAGAAAACTTGACTTGCTGATTAATAATAATTGATGTGGGATTTATTTGGTGCTCCCATTGCAAAGTATTTGTGTAAGGCTTTTAGAAGTACCCTTGTTGAGAAATATTTTCATTGTCCTTACATGGGTCTCTTTAAACTAAAGACAGACAGCTGAAATAGAGAAGGTGAGAAGTTCCTTAAGATACCAGGTAATGCTGATAAAGCATTCCAAAAATTCTCAACAGCTTTTCTGGCTAGTGACTGTCACTATTTAACAAAGAGGTCTGCAGGATTTGGAATTAAGGTACCTAAAGGCTACATGTGAAGCGCTTTGCTGAATCCAAGGTGGTTTAAAACTCACTCAAGTGGCATTTAAGAGCTTTGGTGAACATGGAGACACTGTAGGGATGTCTGAAGGTAAGCTTGGGAATTTGTGTTCAAACTGAGCTCTGGAGCACAATGTTAAGTACTGGAAATTAATACCTTGTCTATAATTGAAAGTGACACACTTGAGAAAACAAATCGGGTGTTTCAGGCTGAGTGTGTATCAGAATTTATGAATGAGAATAAAAGATCCAGACCTACCTTTCAACACACTCATGGGCTCACTCACCAGACAGCTACAGGTAAATGTCTGGTTGGCTTTTGAGGTACTTCCTCTTTTAGAAATATAAATCAATTCATATTCATGGAGGAGAAAATAAGAGAATGACAAGTGACAAAAAGGAAAATTCACCCCATCAGCATTTTTGCTCTTTATTGAAATGGTCACTCATTCAGGAATACGAAGCTGTTGAAGGCAGCTCCTAAGGTTGTAATTATCTTGCATTAAAGTCAATGGCATTGTAAATGTAAAAATTGTAAAAAATCCCTGTATAGCCTGCTGAAATAAATCACACGAAAAGAATCACTTTATTTTTACTGTAGAATGAAAAAATACATATCTGTTTTAGGACATATACATTTAAGACTCAAAAGCTTTAGTAAAATTTCTTTTCCGTAGTGGTGGGAAGGGAGACCAGTTTTAGCTGTGAGAGGATTGCCGGCTTCTAGCTCCACCTACTGAGTCAAACTGAAATAGCAGAAACATCGAGCTTTCATCTTTTTCTAAAAAAAATGTGTCCCAACCGCCCCCTAACACAGATCAGGAACCAGCAATAAGGAGCATGAGCCAGTAAGTAGAACAGCACACAGTAAACAAGGCTCTGTTGGAAAACCAGAGACTCCCTGGGACCCTGGGGGTTATGGAATTACAGACCACTAAAAGCTTGTAGACAGTTTTTTTTAGTTCTAATTTGAACTCTGTAAAAAAAATGTTCTTATTCTACTTGACGTGCCGTTTTGAGATACCACAGGCATTTCTTACATTGCTTTCCCTGAATCCAAGGTCTTACCAAGTTTTACACGGAGATCCTCACTCCCTTCCTCGTCCAGAGATAAATTACCCTGGGAGGATAAATATTTTCAAGGCACACTTTATATGAAGATAGAAAAAGCCAGCTTGAACCTCGTTGTTCTGCATGTCAGCAGAAGGCTGCTTGCACCGAGATCTCCCAGGCTGCTCTAAGAGAAGCCATTTCAAGGACTAATTTCAGAACTAATCAATTGTTTACTTAAAAAGCGGTTACTATAGAAATTATCGTTATGGACTGGTAGAACTCAGGCAAAACACAAAGTGTAAGAAATGTTTAACCTCCTAGCTGACTCCTGGGCAGTCCACGGTTGATGCTGCCTTAAATGCCAGTAATAAAACAAACCTCAAAGAGCAAAATATTAATTTGACACATAAACTTTGATATTCAAACACAGGCGAGGTGGCTCTGGCTTGAGAGGTCTCATTTGCACTTTTGCATTACAGATCCTTTATGCATAAAATGCACCAAAAAAAAAAATCATTTCATCTTATGATTTGTCTTGTCTCTTACTTTTACCTCTGACAGCATCTGAAGAGAACGAGAAAGAATCCAGAAGCTCACCCAGATGCCCTTTGCCTCAATTTGACATGGTGTTTTTCAAGTTTATACTCACAAAGGATAAACAGTTTGAAAGCCTGTGTAGCAAATTAGGAGCCTGAAGTACACTTTGAAAAACCATTTGTGCGTGTTAAAACATAAGTCTCACAGAGTACTAATGCATTTTAGGATTTCAAGTGCTCAAGCCATTTCTTAACTAAGACTCCCAAAGAACTAAATATATTACAGAACAAGTGTTTTATTTTTTAACAGAGCACTTGCAGGTTTCTTCAGCAAATCAATTGTTAAAAGGGTTGCTTTCTGGACTTGTTTTTCCTTTCCCAGTTCTCCCTGTGAGGAAGTGGTCGAAGCTGGCACGATGTTTTAAGGGCAACTATCAGAACATGTAATACTGGTATTTGAGGTGGAATACAAATGATTCTCAAGACATTGGAGCAGGACATATAGGTGTATTTCCAAGTGGGATTTATGATGGATAAGTATACCAAAAGGCAGAATCACCTGGCTTTCCACACCAAACTGCAGGCAGAGGTGATCCAGAACCGGAGTGTTTGTGTGTTAATTGGAATGTAAATGCAGAGTTTGAGTGGTAACAGTAATGTAAATTTACCTTCTGCTGTAACTCCAGGCACTTCTCCCCAGCCAGCACCACTGTTCTTAAATTCTCAGTCTGTCTGGATTGTCTTCATTTTCTTTACTCTCAAGGCCACAGCACTTGAGATGCTCACAGGAACCTTGCTGTAATGCAGAAATAGAGATGGTAAAAAAATAGAATTTAAAGCAAATGTCATGGCTACATAAAATCAGCTTTTAATCATTCTTTTCCACATGTAATTTACAGGTACTAGAGTGTTTCAGACAAATCTTAAATTGTATATCACAGAAAACAGTACTTTTCTGAAGTAGAGACATTTGTGCTTTTTTCCTTCTTTCTCCCTTTGCTTTGGGCAGCAGTCCATCATTGCTGAACAACTTTGATTTTATTATTTCCATTAAAAATAATTCACGATGGTCTAACTTTAGTTTATTTTGCCTCCCATTTCAGATGGGTCTTCCTCTTTTTTGGGGAGACAATGCTATGCACCAAGGAGGTCCAGTGAGCCAGTCCCTTTGGTATGTGTGTTGAAACAATACAATTTGGGCTTCAAAATTCCCAGAATGATATGAATAAAAACAACAGCTGCAAAACAGTATGTGTCAAAGATAACCAGTGCTTTCACCAGTGAGAATGGCAGGCTTTGGGTGTTGGATTAATTTTATAGTTTATTTGATTAATCATCTTGGTAGCCTCGTGGCAGATGTAGCAGCCATGGGTTTGGGTTAAAAATACAAGAAGTTACAAACTTTTTCCAGTTCCTATATCAATTGCAAACAAATTCCCTCCCCCTGCTTCCTGACCTTGACGATGACACTGCTTCCAGCAGCTATATAGGAAACTGGAAGCAGATCCCTGTGGATAATTACACCACAGAAGAGGTTTTCAATGTGTTGGCTGTTCCACAGAGCCTCCTGTTCTCCAGGCTGAGCTCCCCCAGCTCCTCATGACTTATCCTCTGGACCCTTCCTCAGGCCCTTCGCCCTTCTCTGGACACATCCCATCACAGAAGGCTCCAAGGAGGGTGGCAAGGAGAGCAGGGATAAACTGGAGCTCACAAAAACGGAGGAGAAGGCCTTGCTCTGCAGCGCAGGGCGAGGAGGTGCCATTCTTTGAACAGGACAGAGGTCACCCCATAAAAGAAACGGAACAGTCTCGGCCAGGCCACGCTGCCTGTGCCAGCACAAGAGGGCTGGTAATAACTCCTCCATCTCATCCAGGGCTGGGGAATACCAGGCAGGGGGCTGGGGAATACCAGGAAGAGAGAGAAAATACCACGGGTGCTTTCATTAGCAAGAAACTGGCCCCTTTCCAAGCCTAACAGCTGGAATGGATACCTGGAATTAGGTGCAAATGCCCCCAGTACTAAAGGCAGATTTGTGACACAACGTAACAGAGCTTAATGGCACAACTGCCTTCAAACAGACACAGGGCAACCAACAGCTCAAAGGGTAAAACCCAGCCCTGCAACTGCCCTTCCCAAATCCAGCTGGGTCAATTCGGTGCATCTGGACAACCTGTTTGGCTGCTTGTACAGCCAAAGGAATCCAAGATGTGTTTTGCTCAAAGAAGTCAGTCACCTCTTGGATTAAACAATGAGGACGAGGTCACTTTTCCCCGCTTATCCTTGTCACACCACACAGTGAATCTCAGGTGGTAGGGCTGAGGTTACCTACACTCACAGTTCTTTTTTCTGCTTCTTGTGATGACAACAAACAGCAATAATGTACAACAGAAATGCTAAATAATGCATACAATATCTTATATATCATATATAATAATAGCAAATGTTTAATCTGTGCTTGTACCCCAATAGAAACCAGTAAAAAAATCAATGCATTTACATTATTTTTAATGAAAAAAAAAAAGTGGTGCTCTCCAACACCAGCCAAATAACAGAGGTAACAAATAATCAAATAACGACAATCTCTTTCCATTTCTGAACTGGAATAGTTATAACTGGAATTGGTGTTTGTGGCTTGAAACTCCGATTCCAAACCGTCTGTAGCGTACCAGGACATTAGAGCTATGACTGACCTTTCCAACATGTTTCTGTGGTTAGAATAATTTTTATTTCCAACAGGTCTGAAAAAAAACAATGGAAAAAAGCCCATTTCTCCAATGAGCATGCACTGACTGCCCAAATTTAAATATATGACATATTTAAATTAACTATATATTATATATATTATATCTATCTATGTAGATATATATATATTTAACTAATGTTTATACTTAACATGTTTAACTTTTGGTACTGCAGGACTTGATCTGCCCCAATGGAGGTGATGCTATTAATATCCCGAGGACATTTTAAGGATGAAAAGTCTGGGCTGGGGGCCCGAGGGAGGAAACGGGGTGTAGTGATACAGTTAACAGGGGTCATTAAAGGAACACGGTCCAATTGACCCAGGAATTTTGATGTTTCTGGCATTTTCAGTAGTGTTGTTTTAAAACAGGGTTTTGGAGGTTACCTTCGAATGCACAGTGTCCGGTGTGAATGAACTGGATGGAAGAACACAGAACCCCAGGATTATTTAGGTTGGAAAAGACCTCTGAGACCATCGAATTCAACCTTCGACCGACCACCACCTTGTCTACACCAGGGCACGTCCGGTCATTCCCTGGACATCACCTTTAACTGGAATTCTGCGCGTTGTGGTTTCACCACCGCACTTTGTACTGATTTATTTTCCGGCATTTTTAGCGAGGCCCCAACAGTTTCTTTTTTAGAAGGGGGGTTGGGAGGTTGCCTTTTAACGCACATCGCACGCCCTCTGTGAGGGAACACCGCTTTTAGCCGGA
This sequence comes from Pseudopipra pipra, assembly GCF_036250125.1. Classification (NCBI taxonomy): domain Eukaryota; kingdom Metazoa; phylum Chordata; class Aves; order Passeriformes; family Pipridae; genus Pseudopipra; species Pseudopipra pipra. The sequence continues at coordinate 1,113,210 of NC_087552.1, forward strand.
GCTGTGCGCGTTGTGGGGTGTCCCCGCCGGCCGCTCCCTCAGGAGGGTTTCCCGCCCATGGGCGCGCGCGCCCTCCCTCACGCCCGGGGGGCAGCGCTGCCCCCGCAGACCGCTCTGACCGGGCACCGCCGCAACCGCGGGAGGCCCCCGGGGGCCACCCCCGGGGGACGTTCCCGAGGGCTGGGGGGGAAGACTTGGCCGGGGGTGCCGTTCCCCTCACCGAGGCGGGTCAGGCTGAAGGCTGAACGCTGAGGGGTGAGGGCTGAGGGTGATGACGCGCGCGGCGGTTCCGGCGCCGGGGCGGTGACCGAGGCGGCGGCGCGGGCGGAAGGAAAGGAAGGAAGCGGGGGAGGAGGGGCTTTCGCCGGCGCCGCCGCGCTCTGGTTGCCGGGAACGGGAGAGGGGCATAAGGGGCGTGGGCGCGCGGCCGGGCGGCGCCAGGGCAGAGCGGGAGCGCGCGCGGCGCCAGGGCAGAGCGGGAGCGGCGTGAGCGGCGGCCCCAGGAAGTATCGCGAGAGTTGGCGCGGCGGCGGCGCCGGCGCTAGAGGTGACCGAGGCAGCAGCGGCCGCGGGCGCCTCCTACTCCTCCTCCTTTTTCTCCTCCTCCTCCTTTTCCTTCCTCTCCGGCCATGGAGAAAGCGGTCGGCGCGGCGGTAGCGGCGGCGGTGACGGCGGAGGAGGGAGGCGGTGAGGGCGGCGGCGGCGAGGCCGGCAGCGCCACGGCGGGGCCCGGTCCCCCTGAGGGGCCGAGCGGCCCCGCCGCGCCCCCCTCGCCGTGCGGGCCCGGGGCGGCGGGGCTGGTGCGGGTGTGCGACCTCCTGCTGAAGAAGAAGGCGGCGCCGGGCAAGGCGAAGCGCGGCGGGCGGGCGGCCCGGCCGGCCAGCAGCAGCGAGAGCGGCGGCGGCGGCAGCGAGAGCAGCAACAACGGCAGCGACGACGACGACGAGGAGGAGGAGGAGGAAGACGAGGAGGAGGAGGAGGAGGAGGAAGAGGAGGTCTCCGAGGTACGGCGTGGGGGAAGGCCCCGGGGGTTTCCCCGATGATCCGGTTTCATAATTCCAGCCCGCGGCCCTGCGGCACCGCCGGGGAGAAGGGTCAGCACCTCGTGGCGCGGGCACGGCCCATCCCGCCCCCGGGCACCCCCGCCGCGGGCAGCGGCCCCCGCTGCCCCCCGTGGTTTTCCCCGGGGGTCGGAGGCTCCCTGGGAGCGGCAGCCAGAGGCCACCTTCCAGCCTGGCGTGCCTTAATGCCGAAGGGAAAGGCCCGGGAGCTGCAGCAGGTGCCCTCTGCCGCCGTGCTGCGTGCCATGTGCCATATCGCGATGGGTATGGGAGCCCGGAGAGCGAGGGCTGGGCGGTGGGAGTGCTGCTGGCACGCCCGGGATGGGGCTCCGGGGATAGGCCGGAGCGCTGGGCGAGTGTCTGGGAAGGTGTGGGCGCTCCCAGCCGCGGGAATAGGTCGTCTTGGAGAGAGTGTGCAGGTAAAGCAGGTGAAGGTGCAGCCGAGGCGAAGGCCGTCGGACAGCCCGGGGTGTCCCGCTGTCGTTCAACGCCCCCTCCAAAGCTGCCAGCAGCCTCCATGTAAAGCAGAGCCAAGCCCAGGAAAGCATTAATAACTCGGGTTTGTCTAATGCTCGGTTTCTCAGGTAGGTATCTCCGGGAAAGGCCAGGCGAGGCTGGAAGGCCCTGATTTACATCCGTGCTCACACACAGGTCTTTGCTGGGTGGTTTTAATTCTGTAACCCCCTCAGCTGGACCTGCACTTCCGCTTTTTTTTTTTCCTTTGAGTAGTGTCCTCAGAAACGTCCACTTGAAGTTTGTTGGCTTTTCTTTGAACTCAGTTTCAGAAAGGTTTGACTTTCAAGTGGTACATCTGCATTTCAGTTAAAAATTGAGCAGGAAGGAAGAGCCTGATAGGTTCGAGGAAGGGCTGGGCCAAGATGCTGATAGGTTTTTCCCCGGTCAAGCAGCACTCTGCATTTTATCCCTGCTGAAGTTGATACAAGAAGCATTTTATCCACGTGCTCTGAGATAAACTGCACACAACAGGCACGTCACAACAAGTTCTCACACCCGGCATTTTGTTTCTGTAGTGCTGAGTTTCGGGAAAATGAACATCGTCGTGTAGGTAGAAGTTTCTGAGGTGTAAAAGTTGTAGGATAACTGTTTTGGTGCCAAACTGTGGTGTCCAGCAGTCCTACAGATGCTTGGAGAACTCTCTCTTGAGCAGAATCCTTTGAGTTTTGCTGTGGTGGTGTCTGGTGTCTTGAGTGACTTTGATGTATCTGTTGCAAGCCCTGAGATTAGGAAACAGAATTTGTGTTGAGTGAGACTTACTGGCAAAATCACAGGTTTATTTAGTGGTCTGTGGCCATTCTTCCCATTGGCTCCTTATACTGGGAGCTCTCAGGTGGAATCACTTGTGCAGCGTGAGGAGAAGGGCGGAGACAGCCAAGGAGTTCGGGCAGTTGTTGAGGAATTCCCTGCATGAGGTGAGCCTTTGTCTTTGTGCTGTGCCCTACAGAGCCTTAGGCACCTACCTCACATGCTTCGAGACCTGCAGAGAGATGGAAAAAAGCAAATTATTAAATATCATGAGGTAGAATGCTTGGCTCTATTTTTATTTTTTTTTAGCAGTATGATATGTGCTATAGACACTGATAGCTGGGAAGGCAGTTGGGGCATCTGGAAGCTTCCCTCATGGTTTCATCATACAGCAAGTGGAGGCTCTGCCAGACTGGGTGGTCTGGGATAAGATATTAAGCAGTGCTAAGCAAGCAAGTGGATAATACTGAGTTGATGAAGTTCAGGATTTGTGGCAAAATGTATGCCATGGGCGTCATCTGTAATCATTCTTTTTCTTGATCATGCAGGTTGCTTGCAGAAATCTGTTCTAGTCTTTCTCCCACTGACTTCAGGATAAAATGATGCAGCTTGTAGAACATGCACAGCTGAAGCCACTGTTTTTGGGAATGTGAACGTGGGGATGGCCTCATTAATGGAGCAGAGCATCCAGCTTCAAAGTTGTTCCCAGCAGCTCCTGGGGAGGAAATGTGTTTTGAGTGTTCTAAGCAAAAGGGAGGTTTCCTTGTTTGAAAGCATCCTCGTGGTTAGTTTTGGCTTTTAGAAACTTAAAAAAAAATCCTACAGTAGAAACAAAGGGGGTTTTAGTTGTGTGAGGGTTAAATTTTTTTTTAATTTCAGATTTACTTAAGTTGTGCCCAGCTCTGTAGTTGGATTGTGGTCTTCTGACCACTGTCAGTCTGGAAGGCACATAGAATGAAGAACACGAAAGAAATATAAGTTTCTGGTTTTACTGTAAGTGGAAACTACTGTGGGAACACTGCAGACACTGGTGTTCCCTCCCAGCCATTCCCTTCATTATCTCTGTAAACTTAAGACAGTTTGTCTTAGGCTATTTTTTGCCCTTCCCATGCCTAATACATTAAGACTTCTCTAATCTCTGAGGCAAAGTGCTTCTAGATTTGACTGCTAGTGAGGCAGCTTCTAAAAATCAGGAGTACAGTAGCAACAAGTCCAAGGTTTTCTGAGGGGAAACCTGGCAGATCTGAAGTCACAGGAACCCCAGGAGTGGGAAGGCACCGTTTGGCTCCCGTGTTGCTGAGCTGGTGGAACGGAATAAAGAGTTGGAATCGGATGTTTTCATCTCTGTGTCTAAACTCCGTCAGATGTCCGTGTGGAAGCACAGGCACTGCAGAGAGCTTTGGCAGAAGTTAAATGGAAATTTCAAGCCAGCAACTTAATGAGCTCCTATGACACTGTTCATGGCAACCTTCAAGGTGGATTTTTTTTTTTTTTCAAAACTGCAGCAAATTACTGCAAAAAGCCAAGATCTTAGGTAGCGTGGTCTGGTGCTGTCTGCAAATGGCAAATTGCCTTTTCCCTAAAAATGAGTTAGTAAAAAAATGGTAGCTTTGCTCAGTACACAGGAAAAGGAGTCTTAAAGTATGAGAACAATGACAGTAGGAGTTACATAGCAGGGGAGGTCAGCTTGCAGGTTCCTTGCAGGTGTTCTTATACATACTGATTTTGTTCTGTATTTGTCTTCAACAAAGGGTAAAAAATATTAATAATTTCTGGTGGCAAGTTGCTACTTGAAAATCCGATGTCCAGAGTGCATTAGGGCTTCTCTTGAAGCCCTATTGTTCTTTCTGAACACAGAAAGGTTGGGTTGTATAATAAAAACTGTTCTCAAGCTGATTTCTGGTGTTGGAACTTAGAGGAGGTTTGCTGCTGGCAGTCAGGTTTATAATTGCTCTTTCCAATGTTTTATCCATCTCTAGGGTTTGTAAGTTCAGTTTTCTCCCTGAGTTTCATGATGATCCAAGGTGTAGGTCCATCTTGGATTTGTGTTTATTTCTGTACTCTCTTCCATTTTATTCTGTCACTGGATTCTTACATGATGTGCAAATTAGTTTCCCAGGACACAATCCTCCATTAACTACCTGAAAGTGCTGTCCTAGGCCAAGGGTGCTTTTTGAGATGCTTTGGCTGTTTCTTAAGCATTCTTGGTTTCACTTGAGCCTGCTGTAAATACAAGGTCAATTTTGTTTTTTCAGCTGCAATTGAATTAGTAATTGAACTGAGGTAGTAAGATGAAGGAAGTAGAACAGCAAAACACCACAGGTCCTTCATACAGAACAAACTACTCTTAATTTTTTAGGTTCAGATTTAAGGTGTTAATCTGAAAACTCAGGCTTCCTGGTGTGGTTTCAGGAGCGTTACTGGCACAGGGGTGTAATACTTACACTGGAAGAGGCTTGCAGAGCTTAAGTGTTCAAGTGAGCTGATTGGGAACACAGAATTTATGTTACAAATCTCTGGGTTTTTTTAGCCCCAACTCTCTTAATTAGAGTCCTGGATTAAAGCCTTTGGGTTCTGCAGGGCCAGTAAGTCTGGCTGGGCTGCTGTGTTCACTCTGCTGCCATTCCTTTGGTGTCCTTGGGTCTCAGGGAGGTGACTGAGTGTGAAGCTTGTTGGGCCCTGTCCTTGGGAGTGGGTGACATCCCGAGGTGCACTTCAGTCTCGGGCTCTGCCACGTTGTTTATGCTGGAATTCTCTTTTCTTCTGTCTGTTTTGGCTGGTTTTTTTGCCGGTACTGCTTTGTTTCCTCCCTTCCAAAGACAAAATAATAATGAAATCCCTCAGGATGGTTCTCAAAAATCCCTGAGGTATGAGGGCCGATCCCAGGGCTGTTAAAAAGTGAATGCCACTGACCCCAGGAAGCGTTAGGCAGAAATGTTTTATCATCCCTTCCTTATCTTCCTAGACTAGGCTCCAGGAAAATCAGTCTGAGTACACCTAGCACATAAGTTTTTTAAGAAATCATAAATATTATGAATTTTCTCTTGTTTGCTCTACTTAATTCAAGTAATTACTGAATATCTGGGTTGAAAAAAAAAAAAAAGGCCCTGCATAAAGTGACCACTGCAGAAGGTGGAGTTCAGTATTGGTGGCACCATGTGAATTTGTTTACTTCCTTAGATATTTCTTCAGGAAATGTCCCTATAAACATAATTCCACTGTGCAGGCTGGAGCCAAACACCCCATATTTTAAGCCAGTAATTCAGCTCTTTAAAGAGAATAGGTTCTTTGAAAGAGATTTGGCTGAGAGAATTTCCTCATCTGTCAAGGTTGAAAGCAAACGGGATTACGTGTGTTTGGTTCTTTTCCCCTCTGTCTGTGTTTTAAAACCAAAACTGTTGGTGCTTATTTAGGATACAGCTGATTTGGCAGCTGGATTTGGGAATTGAAAAATCAATGCTGCAGGTCCAAGACAAGTAAGAAGCCTTTGTTTCTGGGGTTAAAGGGAACAGGTCCTTTTAACTTGGTGTCAAATAAAAATTGCCCAAACTTGATGTTAGTGGTTTTAGGCCATTTGAGCAGAATCTTTGCTGGGTTCTGCCTTGCTTTTTTTTTTTCTGAAATGGTGTTCTCCTGATTTGGTGATGGGGTGGCTTTGTAGGTGACTAAACTGAAATGGCATCCTGAAGATGTGCTGTGTCTGTAGAGCTTCTGCACCAATGTGGGGCTTTTTTTTGTCACGTCCACAACCTTTGATCTGTTAAGGAAGAAAACTTCCTTAACAGAAGAAATCCCGGGGAAGGATTAATGCTGGCAAATGTTCTGGGCGAGGTCATTCAGCTAACACGTGTACCCAAGGGAAAAGTGAGGTTACCTTTGCCAGGGAATATCAGTGTCTTGGTGTCTGTGTGGGAATTCTGGTGACCTCCATCCAGTCATTGTGCAGCGTCCACAGGAATTCTGGAAAAAAAAAAATCCCTTCTTGACCAATGAAGGGCAGCATTTCCTCTCTGTTTTCAGCAGGCAGTGCTTTCTGTAAGCCAGTGCTTAGAGAGGTTATCTCAGTATTCCAGAGGTTTGTCAGCCACATTGCCCCCCCTGTGCCATCCTGAGCTCATGACTACCCAAAGCCACTGGAGGTGTTCCTTAACTGTTGTGTCACCTCATTTTCACATGAGCTAATAGTTGTACACCAGGCTAGAAATCAGCCACGAAGCCAGGCATGCCTTTAATACATCTCTGTGTGTGCTTGCAGTGTTTTCTTTTAGGCTGCACGTTGTCATTAGGGTGATTTTGTTGGCGTTGCCCCAAAGCAGTTTTTTGACAAATTCACATTACTGGTGTTTGATGTACAGCCGGTTTTCCTCTGCTGTCCTTCAAGCTGCATCCTCCAGCCTTAGGACTGTAATGGTGTATTCTAGGAAATGAGCTGAAATGAACCTTGATTTTATGTCTTCCCTGCCCCACCCCAGTAGTTTATGTGGTGTTAATCATCAAGAATGGATAACATGTCCAAATAGGCAGCTGCTCAGGTGCTAGAAATATGTCGGAATATTAAGAAATATGACGAAATATTGCTATTTAGAATATCAGTTTGGGGTTTTGGCCTCCATTCTCCTCAAGTTCAAGTTGAAACAGTCAAAAAGTTAAGTGTCTAGATTTATTTTTTTTTTAAGTAAAAATGGAAGGCATCCTGCACAGAGTGATATGAGTTCTAACTAACTGCTAGGGGGGCTGCCTTGTGTTTGGGCTCAGGTTGGATTCCCCTTGTCCTGATGAGCAGGGAATGCTTGTTTCTAAGCCTGCACATCTGCCCAGCTGTGCAGGAGCAGTCGTGGGGGTTGCAGCCCCAGCAGAAAGGGAGTGTGTGAAAGCTCTCTGGAGGGCAGGGAGTGATTCAGAGATAAGAGGAGGAAGGTCGTTGTTATCCTCCCGGCTCTACCTCCCAGTTCTTCCCACACACCCGAGCAGAACTTAACACTTTAGGAGAAGCTCCCTCGTGCATCTGTGTCTGGCAGGTGACTCACATGTTTTCCTGTCCTGGAGCTTTACTGTTCCCAAACTTCAGGTGTTTGTTGCCTTTCCTTCAGTCTTGTCCTGAAATGCTTTGCCAGCGGAATTTTCCTCTGGATGCTGCTCTGCAGGTGTGAGTTGTTGTCCTCCACAGAACGGGGAGCAGTGCTTTAATGGAGTTGAACATTTCAAGTCATGATGTGACTTAGTGGTTTTTTGTTTCCTGGAGTGCTCAGTGTTGTTCAGCCCCTGTGTCAGCGTGGGTACTAATCCCACTGAAGTTGGGGGAGTTGGGCTTGGAGGAAGGGGGAGGAAAAAAAAAAAGGGCATTCATTGCTCCTCCCAGCCCCTTGGGAAATGATCTCGTTTAAAAAAAAACCCTCAGCAGCAGAAAAACCACGTTTCCAGTTGATCAGTTCCTGGATCCAGTTTGTCAGGCACCAGAGGTTGTGCTGACACAGCGAAGAGCCAGGAACAGGCAGGGAGGAGGATGAGCACAGCCTCTTTCGGGGGGATAATTCATTTAAAGGCCTGTCAGAGAAACACTTGCATGGTCTCGGAGGGCTCCAGTTGGTAAGAATGGTACAGAGCAGGGACAATTTTTGTCTTCAAGGGCAAACCAGTCCTCTTGACACTTCCTCTGGTTCTTCTGTTTGGAAGTGGCTGGCACAGATAAATCACACGGAATTCTTTTTTTTGCATGTAGCTCAAAAACTTCAAGCTTCATGAGATAAAATCAGCACTGACTTTCTGGTATTTGTTCAAGTTCTTGAAAGCAGCATATTAAGAATAGGGAGAAAGGGAAGAACAAAGCAGGATTTTATTCCAATATTGCAGCATCTTGGTTTATGACCCTCTCTTCTGCGTTGCTCAGTGCAGCAAAGGAGTCACTTTGAACACCGACTGAAAAAGTCACAAAGCCCAATTGTGACGGTAACCATAAGACACAAAACAAGCTGGTTTAGAGGAAAAGAGCACTTTGAACATAGCAGTCTGCTCCATGGATGAACATATGCCTTCTGTCCATCTCTGCCACTAACAGAAGTGAAAGTTGGCATAACAGCACTCTGGTATTTTTGTGAAGCATCAGCTTGATCCAGGATCTCCTCAGGGATAAATATAGTGGCCAACTTTCTGTGCTGAACTTGGGCAGAGGGCTTTTCTGGAGCTTGCATGCAGGGGGAATGCCTACAGTTCTGTGTGAAATCACTCTGTAAATGCACTTGTGTCTCGGAGTTGAGGTGGGTTTTACAAACATTGCAGTTTGGGTTCTGCAGAGTTCCTTGGGATGCGGGATGGCACAGTGCAACGAGTTGTGTAACAGCTTCCTCTGTGCCCCCTTCAGCCAAGCCTTGTTGGAACAGCTGTGCCAAGTGTGGTGTTTGTTATGAAAGCTGATATGGATGCTAATTCCTCCCGTGCTTGGGAAGACTTGTGTTGTGTCCCAGCACTGCTTGCTTACGTCAGAGCGTGGCCAAGACCTCCGTTAGGCCTCTGGTGACTTTATTGTTCCTGCTTTGGGAGGAGTGTGTGAAGTAGTGACACCCAGTGACACACACTCACTCAGCTCTTCCTCCAGTGAGAATTAGACTTGAGGTAAGGTTACTAGTAAAACTCTAATTTAAAATATGTATTTTACATTAGGAAAACCCTGCCCCAGAATGTTTTCAAGAAAGGCCTGTGTCTTCGGTGGTGGCTTTCATTGTAATCCAGAGTTGGCTGTTATGGATTATGCAGCCTTTTGAAACCATTGGAATACTTGTCAATAGAAGTGACTGAAGCAATTGATTTGCAACAAAAGTATTGTGCACCCAGTCTAATTTTTCTTTACTTTTTGTGAACTTCCAAAGCATTTCTTAAATTTTGTCATACTGAAACAATTCTTTAGGCTCTGTGTGTATGATGTAATTTAAATGTGGTGGAGGGGAAGAGGTCCTGCTGTGGGAAGGGGGACAGGGGACCTCAGCCTCACCTGTCAGGGCTCTGAGGGCTTTAGTTATGCCTTGGAGGACTCCTGGAGATGTTTTGGGTTTGGACTCTCGAAAGTCTTTAGGGTTAGTCTTGGGCTAAAAGCAGGCTCTTGCTGCGAGCACATCTTGGACTGAGGGCAAACCTTTGTGGGGTAATTGTTGTGTTATGTGGTAACCTGAGATAAACTGAACCTGTGATTTTATTTCTGAAGACCCAGTGCAGAAGAGATGGGGGAACAGGAGGTGTTGAACTCCAGTGTTCAGCTGGAAGTGTTTCCATCTGGCAGCTGGTGCCGCTGCACTGACGGGAAATGTCTGGGGCTGTGCTGTGGTCCCCAGGTAACCTCAGATGAAACCAGAAGCGGGCAGCCATATTAAAAGAAAATAAAGATCACAGTAGTATCTCATTTTTTGTAATTCAGTTGATGTATTTTTCCTTCTTTAGCCTTATCTAACGGCTTGCTCTCGTTAATGTCCGGGCTTGATATTCCTGTCAGTGGATTGAGTAGGGTTTCCAGCCATTTTAGCCCGTGAAGTTGAAGATGCCAGCCAAGTAACTCTGATCATTGACTGCTTTGTAAAAGAAGGAAACATAAAGTACATTGTTAGGATTCCTGCCTTTGGGATAGCATTCAAAATCTGGTATTAACCAAGTCTGAGTTCATTGCAAACAGCATATCTGAATGTAGAGCTGCTGAAACAACCACCTGGTTCACCGCCAGGAGAAGGAAGGCAGGGACATCCCGGTCCAGCAGATCTTGGATTGGAATGTGACGTGGAAATACTGGATATAACGTTCACTTAGCTGGAATTTATGCATAGAAGTAAATGATGGACGAGGCCACTCAAAGAGGAGGAGGAAGAGGAGGCTTTGTTCTAAAAAGTGGCTTTTTCTGGTTGAAGGGTTTTTTAACTCTTGGCAGGGAATGTGTCTGCACTTAAACTACTCAAGAGCTTGCACTCAAATTTCCACCTGCTCATGTGGAGATCTCTTGGATTGGTACCTGCCTTAGGATTTGAGAGGTGTTCCTATGAATGTTTTTGAGCTGTACATGGTGCTTACATTATACATGGTTTTTCTGTCACCAATATTTCACATGTGGAATGGGAAAGGAATATTCATTTGTTTGAAAAAGGATTTTCCCTGTCCCAAGTTGGCTTTCCAGTCTTACTTGTGTTTATCCCAAGCCCAGAGTTCTTTAGTGCATTCAAAGTCCTTGGACTAAAGACTTGAACGTTGTATTACCCAGTGAAAACATGGATTACTTAAAGGAAGATCTGTTACAGAAAGCTCCCCTTAGACAAAAATTTGTGGCAGTAATCTTACACTTCTGGAAATGCTTATATAATTTTGTCTCCCTTTTCCACCTTTGTGTCAGGTACATTTGGATTTGCATTGGGCAGTTTCTCTGTACAGCAAAATCATAGGGACTCCTTGAAGAGGAGAGAAAAGCCACTGGACCAGTAGGAACCACAGGAATGTATCTTCACACTATTGCTTTTTCATGATGTTCTACTCCAGTTCATCTTCAGGGCAGTGCAAGGGATGAGTGAAGATATTTTCTTTCCTCCTTTCTCCATGCTTTGATTTTCCTTGGGGAAGTGAGATCTGAAAGAATGGGGCTGACATAAGCACTGACTGGGATGGAAGGCTCTGGCTGCTGAGCAGGGTCTGTCTCTCTGGGCCAGGGTGCTGCTTGCCTGCTGGGCTATAAAACTGCTCAGGTGTCAGCTCCATTTAGGCAGAGATAAGCACTTATTTCAGCAGTGGTTTTGCATTGTGCATCCAGCCTCTGTTTGGAGGTGGATGGGGTAAGAATAAGAGGCTGCTGACAGAACTGAAGGTGATTAGCTTATGACTCTTGACTGGAGTGTTGCAATCTCACTCCAGGCAGAGCTTACTTTTGACATTCCTTGTCTTCCAGTTCCTGGGAAAAGTGCTATAAACTGACTGCTTTTGGTTTGAGCTTGTATAATCTGTTGGTGAATCCCTGTATTTCCCTTAACTTCCTGGCATGATGGTGCTGGCTCTTAATTCAGTTGGGGAATGGGTCACCTTTTTTACTGACCCTTGAATGAGAAATCTTCTGTGAAATGGTAACGCAGTTTGGCTGCTGAAATTCCCAGTTCCCCAGCTACTACTGGAAGGACATAACACCCGTTTGGGAAGGCATCTCTGGACATCATCAAGTCCTCACCTTCCCCAATCCCACCACAACCAGATAGTTCATGTCAGCTCTAAGTGTAGTGCTTTGTCAGGGGAGAACAGATCTGAGGGAGGGTTTATGAAGGGAACTGGGCAGGTTGTTCCATCAGACAGGTCACAACCATACAAGAGTCTTGTAAATAGTCACTCTTGAAGCCTTTGTAGTGCTTTGCAGTCTTTCAAAGGGACATAAAAAACCCAGGATGTGTTAATCATGGCACTTTCAAAGGTAGTGAAGTCAGACACATTTCAAAGATCCTACTTTGCCTGGAGCTGTGGAAAACCTAGATAGAATTTCATCCTCTCCAGCTTTGTCTCCTTCCTGAAACAGCAAATGGACAGAAAACACTGAATGTGTCAGAAGGGTCTGGAATGCCTTGCTGCTGCCCTAGGCCAAGGGAAGAATAGGCTGGAGAGAAATGAAAGATCTGTCTTGGCAGAGAAGTGTGGTTTTGAGTGGGAAGTCATCTCGGATGGTCAGAGGAGTTGCTACATGGTTGTTAGAGAAGGAAAAATATGTGGATTTGTTATCAGAGTTTCCTTGTCTGTGGGAGGTAAGGGAGCTGAAGCAAGGGTGGTGTGACAGTGAGAATGGGCAGCAGGGATCGTCTTGTGACTGGAAAACTCACGTGAAAGCTCCGCTGCAGCTTCTGGCAGGGAAGTCGGAAAGGCCCAGAAAGAGACGCCAAGTTATAAGGATAAGGGAATAAAAAGGAAACAGAATAAAAGTATGTGTCAAAGGGGGTAAATCTTTATCAGGTTAAAGCCCAGCAGCCCTGCATGCCCCCACCCCAGTAATGAAAATAAAGGGAGAGAGTAGGTTCCTTTTATTTGGAATTCACCGAAGCGCCTGCCTGAAGGGTGTTGGGAATTCAGTCAGGCTGACAACTGTGGAGCTGCGACTGCTGCGAGAAGTGAGGGAAAAGAAACCAATATTCAGTCTGAAAATAGAGAAAGCAGATGAAGGTCGTGACTTCAGACTTGAACTGACTGGTTTTTATATAGTCACTAAGCACTGAGGATCTAGAGGAAGGAGTTGGGTGAACCCCTCTGGAGGGAGGAGCTGGAACAGTAGGTGTAAAGCTCTTTTTGGTTTGTATTGACATAGAACTAAGCGACCTTGCAAATGGCTCAAGTGGTGACTGATGCAAACTTGTACAAAGCAGAGGTCACACTTTTGGGTTATCACGTGATTTTTCTATTTCAGAAAGAAAAGATGATCCGTGAAGTAGCAGAGAAGAACATCTGTAGTGTCTTGGTGGTTATGGTGATATGATGGACTGCTGAAAGCTCTAGGCTGTAGTTCCTAATGAAGGCTGATAAATCCTAGTGCAGTTATCTGGAGCAGTGAGTACCCTTAGGGGGGTGTGTTTGGGGAAACATTCAGTTCTGCCTTAGTTGCAGAGGGTTTTGAAAAACTGTTTTTATTCTAGGAGCAGATAGGAAGAACTGGGCTCGGTCCAGCAAAATGAGCGTGGGTGGGAGTATCATCACTCTAAAAAGGGAAGAATTGGGCCCAGCACAAGTTTGAAGCAGCCTTTGGAAAAATATCTGGATATTCCTTGCACCATCAAGTGTTTTCTTGCATATAAACAACTGTTCCCATATCTTATCATGGGTTTTTATTTCATGTTAGAAGAGGAAATTTGGTCATTTGAACGTTTTAATGATGGAAATTTCCCCTTTAGGGATTAATAATTTCTAGGGTATTTCTAATCCATGTGAAATGTCAGTCTTCTCTTTGCAAGTGTTTCCTGCTTGGGGTTTTTATTGTGATAGGTACCGGAGTTCTTGAGGTATTCCATATGACAGTGGTGGGAAGTTTGCCTCCTTGCACTCTACACTTAGCAGATAAACAGAATGTCCCAAAATGGGGGCTGGAAACCCACCCTGCTTTTTGGTCTTAACTGTTTTGGGAACTTTTGGATTCTCTGCGGACTGCCTGCCTACTGCTGAAAAGGGAAATACTTGGAAAAGCCACGTTGGAGGGGATAACTGAGTGATAATTTGTCCTGTATTGAAGGGCTATTTTCAACTCTTTACATTTTCCATCTCAAAATAATTTGGTTTTTTAGTAATTAATGCACATCATGATTTTGCTGAATAAGGTGTTACCGGCTGCGTGGGACAGGGTTTAAACATCCCAACCTTGCCACTGTGCTCTGTGGCTCTGAAAACACACAAAAAAGTGTGTTTATATGCTTTGGGACAGTTGGTGACCAGTACTGCTCGATCAGCTGGAAATAGATAACAATGTGCTTTTGTGATATAAGAGTGGGAATTGTCTGATCAATTGTTCAATGCTCACATTTCTGGGTGCCAGAATCTGTCTCGGATCAATGGTTGAAATGCTTGTGCTTCAGGGTGACGTGATGCCAGTTCAGAATCCCTGGGGGCCTGTGTGGTACTGGAAGACGGAATGAAGGATCTGCTTAAAAACTGTGTGAGCTCTTGAGCACTTACAGCTCCACCCTGTGTGAACAACTGTGTTCTTGTGGAGGTTTTTATTCTCCCTTTGGTCAAATAGTTTTATTTTATTTTAGTTACCAGTGCTGTTTGGGTAGTTCAGAGTAAACCAACCTTGATTTGTACCCATCCCTGACTTTGCCTCTCCCAGAACACTCTCAGGATTCCCTCTGGTCTAACACATTTCAGTGTAGCTTGAAATAGGACTTCCTTCCCTCTCTTCTTAAGGCTAAGATTGTCTCCTCAAGCTGTGCTTCAGATGTTGCCTCTCCCACCTTCTGTGTGGGGAACAGAAGGGGTTTGTGTGTTTTAGGCTCACAGGCTGTGAGGGACGTGATGGATGGGGCAGCTCAGACAGCTGGGGGGGTTTGAGGCACCTCTTGGTCAGGAGAAAAGGCTGATTTTGAGCAGTTGATGGTAATAAACGAGGGCACAGACTGCATCGTGCCCTTCAGAGTAAAGCTGAGATGCTTCAGGAAGATAAGGTGGTTTATCTTTTCTAATCAAACACCTCGAGTAATTCCTAGAGCTTGACTTGAAAGTGAGGAAGAAATGGGCTTGTGTTTACCTTTGCAGAATTTGAAGCTGTATTCCTGGCCTGTGTGTAAAACCCAGAAAGACACAATAGATACACGACAGAACTTAATCACAGACATTGAAATATGTTTTGGTTTTTCCCCTAGAAAGTTCTTTTTTTGTTTGTTTGTTTGTTTTATTTCTTTATTTTCCAGGAACAGAATGGAAACCTGCATTAAAGGCTTTACTTTGCACCATGAGATCTTCAGTAAAACACAGGGTTGGGGATGGGCTTTGTTTGGAGTTTGGTGTTCCGCACTGTAAATATTTTTGAAGCACAGAGGGAAGTACGAGGTGTCATTTGGCAAACAAATGCTTCTCTGTAAGGCAGGACCAGAGAGCTGGGGGTTAAGGTGGGCCAGGAGAGGGGAGGAGGTGAGGGAACAACAGGGGCACAAAGGGGATCGGGGCATGGGGGTTTTGAGTGTGAAATTTGGAGTGTTTTGTTTGCTGCCCTCAAACAAACGTGGAGGGTGATGTGCCCTCAGGGCTTGTTCCTCCTCCTCCTCCTGAGAGTCTTGGGTTGTTTTGTGGAGCTGAAGGAGCCCATGCCATCAGTTGGCCCTGTGTGGAGCAGACAGCTGCTTTTGTTCCTGTGTTAGGCTGTCTTTCCATTTGGAAATGTTTTCAGTGGGGTCCTGTGAAGTATCTCGATCCCAGCGCTAAGTTGTGTGTTTTATGCTTTTTTTCCGTGTGATATAAGGTGTCTGTTAATTCTTTCTGAGGCTCAGAAGACTGAATAACTAGTCTTTTGAGACATGAGTGTTATGTGGGAGGTGGTGGCTGGTTTTTCTCTTTTCTTTTTTATATATATACAAAGAAATCCTTCAAGCTGGCAGGGACAGCTTTGTGCTTGGGCTAACGTTGGTGTGTGATTGCTGGGTTGTGTGTACACAGGAGCCTTTGCAAGGGGCTGCTGGGGATGTTAGAAATGCTGCCCTAAAAGCGGGACTCCAGAGGAATCACAAAATATTATCCTGTGATTTCTTCCTTGAGTTAATTCTAGTAAACAGTGTAAAATTTGGGGTGTTCCTTAAAGTGGAAAAATAGTATGGGCAGCCTGAGCAGGTATTGAATTTGTATAAAATGAGGTACTTTGTGATGGGTGAGTAGGATGTAATTCCCATTTTAGGTGATTAAATAACATTATTTTTTAACAGAAGAACATATATCTACGCCTAAAATTTAGACTGATAACTAGAATTTCTGTTTAGGATGTTATTAGCCAATCTAGTCAGCTTTCTAGGAATTGGGTAAGAATATTCTTGTTGTTTGAGGAGTGTTTTTTGAAATTAGAGTGTTTTTTGGGAAGAGATGATGTTGATTAAACTAAGTGATTACTGTGAGCATTTCTTCAAGTCGGAATGTGAATTTAATTCCTTTGGCCATTAGACCCCTTTGTGCTCTGCTAAAATGAGATCACAAGAGAGGAGACTTTTGTGGGGTTGACAAGATTTTTATTTTTTTTATGCTGCATGTTTTGAACTGGAAAATGAATTGTTTTGACAGCCACACATCTGACTGCTCAATGATTTTGACCTACTGTGTGCAGAACGGGTATCACTGCCTCCTGTGTTGATGGAACATATAAAATTAAATTTTTTTGGTCCAGTCGATGTTTTGGGTGAGGCAGTGTCGCTAAGAAGTGGATGCCCGTCTTGGTGGATAGGTGACGGTCCTCAAAGCCGCACTGGGGAGATGGGGTCAGTACCTTTGGTATTGGTGTCACAGCCTAGTTCTGGAATTGCTGCCACCCTGGAGCGGCAGAGGAGGAGAGGATGGGGCGGTTGGAAACGCAGCAGTTGGTGGAGCAGCATTGAAAAGCGGGTTAGTTAGATGAGGTTTTGCCGTAATGGGAAGCCGGCTCACAGCACAGAAACAAATGTGCCACGGCACGGATCTGCCTCATCCGAGGGCCGGGCTTTCTGCGAGTTGGCGGCGGGGAAGGAGGTGAAAGGATCCGTGAGAGACGCGAGAAGGCGGCGGTTCGGTTCGTGTTTCCCGGTCTGTGGGTGCATTCCCCGTGCCCGCGGCGGAGGGGCGCGGGGCGGGCGTTGTGGGGCGGCGCGGGGCCCCCCCCCGCGCGCGGGTGGTACGCGCCGGGCGCGCACGGGGTGGAACGGTCCATTTCCTGTTCCCGTGCCGCCGGCGGGGGGGGCCCGGCCGTGAGGGAGGGGGCGGCGGGGCATGGCGGCGGCGCGCTGAGGCGGGGCGGCCGCGATGGAGGCGTACGTGCTGGAGGACATCCTGGAGGTACGGCCGGGCCGCGAACAAAGGGGCCGGGGGGGCGGCGCGGGGCGCCCGGGGCCGTCCCCCGGCCGTTGGGGCTGCGGCGCTCGCTGGGGCCCGGGCGGGAGCGCGGCCGAGCGGGGCCGGGAGGGCTCCGGGGCGCGCACCCCCGGCGGTGACATTGTGGGCACGGCACCGGGGATTTCAGCCGCTGCCTGCCGCAACTCGCGCTTTTTAATCCTCGTTTGCGCCGGTGTTTCATTTTCACGGATTCACAGAATCGGGGAATGGTTTGGGTGGGAAGGGACCTTCCAGGTCATCTGGTTCCAGCTCCCTGCCATGGGCAGGGACACCTTCCACTATCTCAGGTTGCTCCAAGCCCCGTCCAACCTGGCCTTGGTCACTTCCAGGGATGGGGCGGCCACAGCTTCTCTGGGCAACCTGTGCCAGGGCCTCCCCACCCTCCCAGGGAAGGATTCCTTCCTAATATTCAATCTAAACCTCCTCTCTTTCAATTGGAAGCTGTTTCCCCTTGTCCTGTCACTCCAGGCCCTTGTAAGTTTCCTTCAGGGACTGGAAGGCCGCAGTTCTGTCACCCTGGAGCCTTTTTCTTTTCCAGGCTGAACAATCTCAATTCCCTCAGCCTTTTCTCACAGCAGAGCTGCTCAGTTCCTCTGATCATCTTGGTGCCTTCTCTGGAGTCACTCCAACAGGTCCATGTCCTTCCTGTGCTGGGACCCCAGAGCTGGATGCAGCACTGCAGGTGGGGTCTCACCAGAGCAGAGGGGCACGTTTTTGCACCATGTGATTTCTCTTACTGCATTTCCAGTTGTCTCAAGCATAGCCTGCTCTTGCTTCCCCTGCAGAAGCAGATCTCCCTCTGCAGCAGTGATTTATTATGAAATAAATGACATTATCCCTTCCTGTGAGGCTGAGTTGGAAATGCCCTTTCAGCCAAATGGAGAGGCCAGCCTAGAAATCGTAAAGTGAAACTCACGTTCCAAGTGACACAGGTCTCTGTTCCAGGTTGTATTCACTGTAATAGTTCAAAGAAGTGTTCACTGGCACAGGCTGCCCAGAGGAGCTGTGGCCAGTGTCCAAGGCCAGGTTGGACAGGGCTTGGAGCAAACTGGTCTAGTGGGAGGTGTCCCTGCCCATGGGAGTTGTAACTAAAATGAGCTTTAAGGTCCCTTCCAACCCAAACCATTCCATGAAATACCTTTTTCTTGTTCCTGTGGTTTTTCAGGTTTTGCAAGCAAAAACATGATTTCATTGCCAGATGACTTGTCAAAATATTTGCATGTATTCTTTATTGTAACAAGAAGCTGCTACCTCATTAACTGCTGTCAGAATTCACACGAAGCAGTTCTTCCAGTGATGCTGAGCTGGTAGGCTTTTTCCCTTAGTGGCCACACTTAGGTTGCTCTAAAATTTTAAATCAGTGGGAATACTTGGTGTTAACTTCGGTGTGACCCTTGGAACTGTTTGTCATAACTGCATCCAGAATATTAACTCAACTGTTCACTTTGTGCTGAAGAAACCAGTGCAGATGTGTGAGCAAGGCATTTCCACCAGCCTCTGTTCGTGTGGCTGGGCTTGTGTGGGGAGGTAGGAAGAGCAAGAGTGAACTGGGCTTTGTGCCACCAAACAAATATTTCAGTACTTCACTTGTCTCAGTGCATACTGAAAGCTTTTTCTTTTTTTTTTTTCTTTGTTTTAACCACAATTGTTATGTGAAGCTTCATTGTGTATCAAATTAATAAGGTACGTGGTGCTTATTAATAGTCCTGTTTGGAAAGGCAGCTGGGAAGTTAATTTTGTCAGTATAGCAGAATTTTGGGGTGGTTGTGTGACTTGAGCAGTTACGTCTTTGCTTCTCAGAGTGGATGTGGTGGCTTTTCTTTCAATAATTTCGTCACATTCTCTTCCTGGTCACAAGACTGACCGGATCCCGGTAAAACATCCTCAGGAATCAAGAATGGCTTGTCTGGCCTGGGTTGTGTGTGAATGAAGGGTTGAATCAGTCCATGAATCCCTGGTAGCAGTGGAAGCTGTTCATAATTTCTTAGCACATCAGTGGAGGCGAAGTAATTGTCCTGCATTCCAGGACGTGCCCAGAAATACAGCTTCATTCCCTCAGAGCTTGTTCCTGTTGTAACTTGGAGCAGTGTGTTTAAGGTGTGTGTCTTATTTTCCCATTTCAGGGCTTTTTATGTCCCATGGAGCAGTTTCTGGTGCTCATTCCAAGACAGCAGCGTGACGGTTGAGAGAACTGCTCTTGCTTATGCAGCAGGATCTGTCACCTGTGTTGCATTGAACATACCAGGAATTACGTAGTATGTGGTTAAATTTGGAGTGATCAGACCTTGCCTCTTCACAAAATCTTCAAGAATGGTTTCCCTCTAAGTTGGTGATAATTTAAAATAGGGGAAAAAAAGGTGTTTTCTGTAGAGTGCTGGTTCTGTTGAGTTAGCGCAGAGACCGAGGTTCAGATGTTGTTGAGGCCCTTCCTGCCAGGGGTGTGTGAGTGCTTCTGGGGCCAAAATCCCTTCTGAGGGATGAAGCAGAAGTAAGTCTTCAGCAAATGTAATGCAGCTGCAGGCAGGCATGGCTGTCAGCCCAGAGGATTTCATGCGGCGTCCTGGCCACCCCGTGCTTAGGCCACCTTCAAAGAAGGTGCACTTGGTGCGGCACCGGAGCTGCTTTGCTGCTCTCAGCTGAAGGTGAACGTTGTCTTGGCTCTGGCCCTTGAGTCTGGCATTGAGAGCTTTGTGTGGGAATACAGCTGAATGAAATTACAGCACCGTGGGGTAAATGTGCAGTCAGCTTCCGTTCACTGGGTTCTTCTGCTCCTGGATCCTGGCCATGCTTGTTGGTTGGTGTGTGACCTTACTGACACAAGGCTTTTTTTGTTAGTGTAACCTTTCGGGTTTGGGCTTTTGTGTGCCAGTGAAGGAATAATTACGTTACAGGAGACCTCAGTATGGTATTCAGAGTGGGTGTTAACCTGTAGTTGTGCTTTTGCTGCTTGGGTTAGTCAGCAGAAACATTTTCTGGGGTGGGAGAATAGGTTCTGTCCTGACAGATGAGGATGTGGTCTGCATTATTGTGTGCTGAACTCGGTCTGCCAGCTCAGAAACCCACTTAGGAAGCTTAGGAGAGTGGAGGGGTAAATGTATATTTGCTCTGTTGATTTGAGACTTCTGAAGAGAGCAGCCACGTGCTCTGACCTTCAGGTTCTTTGAAAGCTGGTTTGTGCTCAGCTTTAGGGAGGCAGACTGGAGTCCAGCACGAGCCCGTATGTGGCACTTCCTTTGTGTCCTTACTAACTGCTTTTATGTCCTTCAGCTTTGTGGTGTAAGGTAAATATCTCCCACCTGCCTTGAGCTGAAACATGAAATCAGACAAAAAAAAAAATCTTCATTTGTTACTGTGATATTGGGAGTATTTCCTGACTGCTCCATGGAACACTGATGGAAGGGAGAGCAAACATGGAATAGCAGAGTCATGTCTACAATGCACGTTGAGAGATCAGGGAGGCCTCTGCAATGCAATTTTTCTTTTCTTTAACAGGCCAAGGCTTTTAATATTTATAAACATTGTAGTCTCTTAGTCTGAAGATTAAAATCAGCATTATATTGCAGTATTTGGGCATTAGTAGCTTTCCCACGTTCCAGCTCTTAAAGGGGCTAATCCTTTCCCTGTTTTCTTTGTCACAGTTTCTCTTGGTAATCTTGTCTGGTTTACTTTTTACCTGTTTTCCTATCTTGTTAAAGACTCTGCCTGTATGAAGTTGGTATCAGGCACTAATGTGCTCCAGCGTTCCCTGGTGATCTCCATCATAGAATATCCTGAGTGATTCCGGGTCCTTTGGAGCTGCTCTGCTCAAACTGCCTCATCTGCCCATTTTTGCTTGGAACAAGCATGTGTTGGACCTTGTAGAAAAACAAATCCTATCTTGGATTTCTGTTACTTGCCCCCTCCCAGCTGATTTGATCAGACTGTTGTGCAGGGCAGGGAGCGGGAGCTGGGTTCCCTTGTATGGGAAGTAAAATCTGGGAGATGGAATTTCTCCAGATCTTAAGCTGTTTCTCCTTGACTTGCAGGAAGAGGATACAAGCTTGATGGTGTAATTTGGAACCATTCTTGTTATTTATGCTTTATTGCTTTATCTTTTTCAGTAATGGTTTGTTCTTGGTGTAGTAATATGAAAAGGCAATTATTGTGCGAGAAACCTCTAAGGCAGTAAAGCAACTTCATACTTGGTAACTGCTGTTGAAAGGTCAGTGTTATTCAGTGGTCGTGCCTGCCAGTGAGGGCCTTGCTAATTGGGAAAGCTTAACCAAGGCCTAGACTAGTGGGTGGGCTATGTGATTTGCAAAGGTCTCTTTGGACCCAGGCTCTTCATCTTTTAAGCTGTTTGTTCAGATTGAGTCCTTAGTGAAAGACATGGAGAGAATTGAGAGAGGTCTTTCAGACGTGGATTTATTTAGTTTTTTTCCCCCTTTTTTGCACCCTCCACATATCCTGTCTTTAAACTTCCATGGAAATGTGTAAAAAGGTTGTTTTCATGGCTAAGGTACTCATTCCTTTTTTTCCTGCATGTGCCTGAAATCTCTTCAGATCTTTGCCTTGCTGGAATTTGCTGGCTGTGTTGACTGATGGGAAGTCACATGCTCTGAAGCTGTAACCCACACTCCAAACAACCTGTTGCACTGCCTCAGCATCAGAATCCTGTGGGAAGGAAACCCAGGGAGCTGCCTGGTATAAATAGAGCTTCTCTGTTGCTTTATGCCCTTGTAAACATGGGATAAATATGGGAAAATATCTTTGTGGAACAACTGTGATTGGAAGTATTAAGAGGAGAGCAGACATCAAAATTATGGTGATTCGAAGTAACTTGGCGTGTGATGTTTATATCTAACATGGGAAGCCAACAGTGAAAAGGAAAGACTCCACTTAAATTGTTTTCTTTGCCCTTAAACCTTGACTTACTTTTTTTTAATAGAGCCTGGTTTTGATATGATGGGGAAAATAGATACATTTGGTATAGTCATACTTGTGCCTTGCTTTAGCTACCTTCACAAGTCTGTTCATTTACCATATGTAAAAACTGTTCAAATCTGTTCAATATGCAGCAGCTTTCAGTTGGGTGTGCCAAATAGAGCAAAAAAAAAAAATTGTAATTCATTTATTAGGTATGCCTAACAGTAGTTTGTATTGGTGGAAGAATTCAGTGGCTGTCAGGCTTGTCAGAATTTTAACCAAATGAGTCAAAATTATTAGAAATAATTCCTTCTGTGCTCAGTTCCTCAGGCAGTAACAATAGGAATTCTAATCAGATACTGAATCCAACTGTCTCCTGCTGTAACTTTATCCTCCTGCTTCTCTGTGGAAGAGAAGGTTGGTGAACTAGGCCATACTGATTCCTTCATTGAAAAAAATCCTCCCATTGTAAATGCCAAAAAAGGGAAGGAAATCCGCGTTGAGTTTGAGCTGGTTCATTGCAGTGCTTTGTTGGCTCAGTTTTGGGCAGTGTCAGTGTGGTCTGTGGTTTGGGACAGTGGCACAGCTGTTTATCCAGTGAACTTTACAGGGCAGGAAGAAATACCGAGGAATTAAATGGGAATAACTCGAGGGAATGTCAAAGCTCTTGACCTAACTAGTCATATCCTCCCAAACTGCTTTTGGTTAACTTTATAAATATCTCCACATAATACTTTGACTTGGTTATGCTGCATGATGAGAGATACCAGCAGTTATTACTAACAGTAATTGTTTCAGCAGGATAATTACATGGAGAAATGTAGAGGTCCTCTAAGGACCTCTGGTTTCTACTGTCCCCTCCCTGATCCTGGTGGGTTAAATTGAATGTGGGCTGCAGAACTTCTGGAGGCAGGATACAAGCAAATTCTTGTCATCTGCACAGGGGGGGAGGATTTCTATAGCTTGCTCTGCAGTTGAATGGCACTTGGCATTTGGTTTTCTTACGATGAACCCTTTTCCTGATCTTCATTTAAAACACTTTCCTTATGGAGCCATTCCCGAGTCTCCAGGCTCCACTGGATGGTGAGTTTTGGGCAGTAGCACCTTTGCTGGTGTCTTTGCTGTTTCCTGCCTTGGGAAGTTAAGGTGAGGGGAATGGGAGCTAAACCTGCATAAGCTAAACAACCTGGCCATTTCACTGAAACTTTGGGCACGCTGGAAATAAAATGTGCATCTGCCGAGTCTGCATCTTTTTTTTATCAGTAGAGAAATGTTTGACATCTCTGTCCTTCCAGGAACAATAATTTCCTCTGCATTGTGTAGTTTTTCTTGTTTCTAACGTGCTTCAGTGTCCACATGTCCTGTCCATGGGTCACTTAGTGTAGCATGGCTTGGGTAAAGGAGCAAGCACCTGCCATCAAGAAAGACAAGTTGTGGGACAAAGAAACCACATTTCTTTGGTTCTTGCGGACCCTGGAATAGTGTTTTGTGTTGGGACTGTGAAGGGAGGGGTGGAGCTGTCTCGTGGGGTGCTGTGTCAGTGGACTGATGCTCTGATTGCTCTGGTGGTGGGAAGGCAAAGCTGTGACTAAGCCAAGCAACACATGGCGTTGCTCGAGGAAAAAAATTTGTTCTCCCGTTGCTGCTTTTTGCTTTACATATCTGCTCCCCAGCAGATACTGTATTGCTGTGAAGAAGCCCGTGCACATGTCAGTGTTTCATTCATGCCAGAGGGAATTCTGAGTTGGACTGGAACAGAGTAGCTGTTTGTGTGTTCATCCTGTCCCTCCTCCACATGTCCTCCTTCCCTTCTGCTGCCTCATCCTTCGGTGCAGAGCACTTGCTGTCGTGAAGAGCAGCCGACCAAAACTACTTACAGAAGGGAAGGATTTCCTGCCAAATTTGTGTAAGAAAACATGTGGGCAGCTTAAAACTATTTCTGTTTCAAGCCCAACTGGTGGTGTGCAGTTCAGGCCGCTCACTCACTGCATTTTGTGCTCAGTAGCCACAGTGAGTGAATGAGTAAATCTGTGTGTCCTTTGGGTGACTGCTGCCCGAAATGCACATGGCAGAGTATGGGCAGGAGCGGTCAGAACTGAGAGTCTGAGAGGATTTCCTTTTAGCAGGAATGCTGAGGAAGAAATAGGCAGCTTAGATGCATTTGCAGTAATGTTTTTCAAGGCTTTTATTCTGCAGTGTTGTCTTGGAGGAGAGAAACTGTTCTGGAGGGAGAATGGGTTATACATAGTGGGCAAAACAGGCAGACTGGAGTGGGAGGAGAACAGCTTTTCTTCCTTGCAGTGGTGGGAGAGATGGATGTCTGTCAGGGACGTGTCTTTTCCTCCAGAGTAGATCTCCACCTTCCTGAGCACAGGCAGAGAGACGGTGTGCTGCCTTGGAGGGGACAGGGAGGGCTGGGGAGGGGCTGTGTGACAGTGCTTTTTGTAGAGCACAGCAGGGTTCCTTCAATCCCTGCTGCTATTTTGGACTCTCTATTTTGATTTGTGCCCTTCCCAGCAAGGTGGTGGAGAGGGCTGGGAAGTGCAGTGAGGTGCATATGTTGCACCACAGCTGGATGATTCCCTCAGTGTTCTGAGGAAAACTCTCCAGGTGGTTTTTGGACATGAGAAGGTGTTCGAGGTGCTGCTACAGCAGTGAAGGTGGAGTTGTTTGTGCAGCAGGGAAATGGATTCCCTTAGTTTTGCTGGTGACTGAAGGGCTTTGTGGCTGGGAAGGGGAAGTCTCCTAAGGATCAGGTTTGTGTGCAGCCTGGATCC
Source organism: Pseudopipra pipra (assembly GCF_036250125.1). NCBI lineage: Eukaryota > Metazoa > Chordata > Aves > Passeriformes > Pipridae > Pseudopipra > Pseudopipra pipra. The sequence goes on from NC_087552.1 coordinate 1,137,757, forward strand.
AGTTGAGCAGTAAATCGGTGTGATGCACAGAGCCTCTCAAGTGTCTGCTGGATTCACAGAGGTTGATCATGTTTTTGTGGAGTGGTGGCACTGTGGGCTGCTTTTCCCATGACAGCAATGCATGGGAGCCATCATCGCTGAGGAGACAAGGACAGCTGGTCCTGCTGGGTGGGTGGCTCTGGGTGCTGCTGGTGGGTTCCTACAGACACTGTCATGGGGGCTACACTCCAAAAAAAAAACCAGAGCTGTTATCTGGAAACCTTTGGGTAAGGCAAGGAGTTTCTTAGAGACAAGGGACATGGTGTTTGAGTCAAAGGAGAGCATTAGGAATCAGAATAACTTGTGACATAATAAAAGGTTTTTAATCCTTTATTTCTGTTCCTATTATTTCTCCTGTCCTGTGATTTTATCAGTCTGTATATCTCAGCATCTGTGTTTGGGGATGAAAATATGTGGGCAAACGTGGATCACTTGCCTTCTGATATTGTTGAAGGAAATTCCTGTTGGCTTTGTAGCTTGTCTGCATGTCAAAACTTCCATGGAATGGACATCTGTCTGTCTTCTGTTGGGAAGCTTTGGGGTGTAATGAGCATGTGAGCTGCCCTCTGTTTTGGAGGCAAATTTGGCTTTTGGATCGGAGTTGGGAAACAGAGAGAAATGAGTCGTTTGACAACAGTGAGTGCCCAGGAGAGTATGCTCCTGGTGGGAGTCGTAGCTGCTGTCCCACTGCTGTAGTCCTTGCAGCCGCAGGAGGAACGTGGCCAAGCTGACTGGGCTGATTGCTGAAAGTCTCTGCTGGCTGTGAAATGTTTTCTAGCACATTTAGTGTAAAAATCTCAAGCATCTCTTGGTGAAGACTGGGAAAATCCGTGGTTTGTCTCTGCTTAACCTTAGAAATGGAGCGTACTCTGTCAGGGAAAATGCACCGTGTGGAGGCTTCCTTGGGGAAAATGTGTTTGGAACGGATAGAGGTGGTTGTGATTGAGGGCTAGGGGGGTGGTCTTGCCTGTGACTGACACCATGAGCTATAAATCCTCTGGATCTGCATGGATTGCAAAGTTGAGCAGCTTCCTTGGCATGGACTCCCAAGCAGAGGAGCTGCTCTGGGTCATGTGAGAGCTGGCTGTGCTGTGAGGAGTGAGCCACTCCTGCATGGACACACGGCAGCTCGCTGTGAGCAAACCTGGGGGAGGGCAAGGCCCCACAGCTCTCTCTGCCCAGGGCTTTATTGCTGCTGCCTTTGTCCACATCCAAGTTGGGATGTCGTGCTCGCATTGTTCAGCTGGGCTGAGCTACAGTCCTTAGAAAAACAACTTGTTTCGGCTGGAAATGATGGGTGTGCACAGTTCTGAGCTGAAACTTGGACACAGTGTGTCGGGCCAGGGAAAGCAAAGAAGGGAAAAATATTCCAGGAAGAAGCATTTGTGAGAAGTTGGGCCACTTTTAGTGGTGCAAAGCTGCTGTGAACTCCCTTCTCTGAGGATTAGTGAAGGGTCTTGGTGTGTTACAACAAAGGCTGAGAGTAACAGAGAAATGGCTGCTTACTGAGCTGTGAAAAGAAAGCTCAAGGTGCTTCTCCTTGAAGACTCCACAGGCAACAAATGTGTAGAGAAGCCCCCTGAATTTAATCAGTAATAAAGTGTCCTAGTTAGAACAGCTGGGACCAGTTCATCACTGGATGGGTGTAACCCAAAACTGTGTATTCTGTAGCCTTCCATGCCATTTCCCAGGAACTGTTGTCAATAGGCCATTTGCACCCTCTGCCCAGAGCAGCCTGATCCTCAGGCTATAAACTAGGTGTTAAGAGGCCTGCGAGATAGGAGGGTGCTTCTGTCCTCACACTCTTTGTGGGGAGTTCCACAAAGGGTGCCCTGAGGGAAGTACTGAGCATTCCTGCCTGAACTGGAGAATATAATCTTGGAGTCTTGGAACTTTTTTAACCACTCCTGGGATCCAGAGGAGGACTGCAGATCACCACTTCTCAACCAGGCTGCACCAGCACTCTCACCAACAGGTTTTCCCCTCTCCTTTTTACTTGGGACTCAGGGGGCCCAAAGAACACCACTCTGTTCATGCCCCAGGGTGCTGGGTTATACATTTGGGTTTTGTGGGTTAAACCCAATTGTTTGTCTGTATAATTGTACTTATTGTATTATTTTGTTAAATTGTTATTCTGTCTTATAATCTCTCTTTTGAGTTGAGTTCATTTCCCCTTAAACCAGCACATAAAGATAATAGATTATCACTGGTATTTCAACCTTGGCTCCTATAGAGATAGCACAGAAACAATGCATTTGTGCTTTTAACAGTGCAGGGTTTTGGGGGGTTTCTTTGAGGTCTTCACCCTTGGCTTAGTTGTCACTTTACAGGAAGATGCTCCAAGGATCCAAGTGAGTCTCTGTGGATCTGTCAGTGCAGCAAGGTGCTTCACTGCAGGCTTAGGAGTGCTTGTACTGAGCATTAATTAAATCTAGCCTTGGAATATACAGTCAAGGCAAAAGGTGAGTCCGGTGGAAAAGGAACGTGACCAACTGTTAGAGAAGGATTTTCTCTTTCTTGGAAGCTCACCTTCCTTAGACAAGGCTTAAGAGAATAATTAGTCCCTTGAAAGTAGGGCAGTGAGGAATAGGATGTAACAGTGCACAGCAGGACTCCTCAGTCCCTTTTTAGCAGTGCACTCGCCGTCTGGAGGTGCTGGTGTTGCTGTGAATGAGGTGTGCTCCAGCTGGATGCCCAGAATCTTCTGTTAGGAGCAGAGTCATGCTTAGTGTGCTTCCCAGTTTTTACATATTGAGTGACAAAACTGGAACAACTTCATACAGCAGCACGGTTCTGTACTCCTTGTGTTCTTTACAGTCCTTAGTTCTTACTACTGGATCTGTGTCACGAGTGAGGATCTGTCTGAGTCTGTGGTGGTGGGTCCTTGGGATGTGTTTAACCGGGAAGGTTGAGAGTCCTTGAGCTGTCCTTGAGGAAAACTCTAAAATGCCATTTCTGTAGCTCTTATTACCAAGCCCATGGCACAGTCTGGGGGGTCAGAGGGAGTGTAACCCCCCTAAGCTTTTCACACCTGTGGTGAGGAGACTCCAGTTTAGTGGCCCTATAAGTAACTTGGTAAGGAGCTTAAGTGATGCTTAACTCAGGTACTTGAGAGAGAGTCTTGGGGGGCTGCCATTGCTGTTCAGGTGTGACATTGGAGGATTTTGGCAACGCAGGGAGGGGGTGATTCTGGGAAGCTCAGTTGGACCATCTCCTCCTTCGTGGTTCTGTGCTCCCTTTGCTTTGTCTGTGCTAAAGAGACTCAGCAGTGAGGAAGGTGTGACAGGTGACTTGCTAAGGGTGGCAAAAACTGCCTGCACAGGCTCAGGCTGTCCCTTTAGTATCCCTCAGTTGTCAGGGGTATTTTGCAGAGAGCAGTTTCCATTTTGGTTCTGCACCAGCGTGGGAACAGCCTTTAATAAAGGTGTTACCTGTTTGTCTGTGGCTCTGAGGTACAACACCACGTCTTGGCTGATATATATATATATATATATATATGTAGTTGTGTAGGAGTTATTTATACACTGTCTGAGCTTTGCTTTGTGGTCACTTCTTTCCAAGCCCCCTCCAGAAGAGATGGTTTCTCTCAAAAGTTCAACTTTTGTGGGGTTTGGAGGGAGAGTGAAGGTGCAAACCTGTGTTCAGGGGGTTTTATCAGAAATGTGGCAGCTTTTTATTTTTGAGTTAACAGTGTTGTCTGAAGCTGAGCTTTCAGAAGCATGAGGACATGTTCCAATGGTTTTTTTTAATTGTGATTTTTATATCTCATTATTCATGTCAGAGACTAAAACATGTTTATTTCCTCCCCCCCCATGAATGTGAAATTGGGGCAGGGAACTTGAAACAATGGTGAGACGAGGTGTTGTTATTTTTACATTGGCATGACATTTTTCTCGCACGAATGGTTGCAGCTGAGTACCAGCTAATGCACGAATTTGCTTAATGTGGAAGTGTGCCAAGTGCTTGGAATTAGGATTGGAGACAGAAAAAAAAAGAATATTATTCCTTGTAATTTCACAGCCTTCTCCCAGCCACAGCTTTCAGCCTGCCTGCCTCTGTTTTCCTTGCCGTGTGTGCTGCTGGGGATGCAGCGTGCGGAGGAGAGAGGGAATTTTCCTGTGAATACCTCAGCACCTGTCTCGTCATCAGAAGCACACTGCAGTCCTAATGCAGGTGTCCCTGCAGCAGAGACTCGCCTGGTGCCAGTCTGGGGACTCTGTTATGCCATTTCAGCAGCAAGGACTGTTACTCCTCTCACCTCCCTCCCCCTTGGTATTTTTTTTGGCAGCAGTGAGAGAAATGGAGTGTACAGTTGAAGGAATAAAATGAAAGAAGATACTGTCGAGATGTTCCAGCTGCCAGACTTCAGATTTCTGCTGAACGAGGCATTTTGGTTTGGGGAGGGTCAGTCCACGTTGGGAAGACAACAGCTGTGATTGTGCATCCCAGATAAATGGGAGTGATCCTCACTGTGCAGGGAAGAGATGGTGCTGTCAGACGGAGTCTGTGCTGACAGTGCTGCTGTAGTAGCAGGGAAGGGCAAGTGAGAACCACACAGCTTGTTCCTCATGGAAAAGAGATTGGAGGAAAACCCACCAAATCTGCAAGGCTGAAATAGGGTGGGCAGGATCATCTGCTGCACTTGGCTGCCCTGTCTCCTTTCCCTTGCAGTGACCAGGGAGCTGGTCTTCAGATAAAGAAAATGGTGTCTTAAGGAGCCAGGAAACCATCACTTTCACTTCAGAGCTGTGTCATCTAAATTGGCCAGTGGTGACACTCTGGTTTGATCCACAGAAATAGCAGGCACTGCCAGAGCCTTGGCTTCAGTAAAGCTTGGATGGAATTTTTTCTACAATACATTATTAATGCTGTGAAGATCTGCGTCTTAAAACGCCTTGGAACCTGTGTAGCTAAGTGGTAATTTCACCTGGAAACATGGAGGTGAAAAGGCAGAGCCATAGACTTGGCCTTAATATTTAGTTTGGGAAAGCCCAAATACATCCCCACTGTTTTATTCGAAGGCATGTTAAGTTGGTTGCTCTGTGTTGATGTTTCAAATCAGAGTATTTTTTCTGCTGAGCTGTCTTGAGGCTGAGATGGGTTCATGCATTTTGAAAGCATCAGAGGTGATGTTCTGGGGGCTTAGAGGTAGCAGGGTGAGGGAGAGCAGGCATGGAGCTCTTGCTTTAGTATGGTGTATTATATATCACAATTTGCAGGTTTTGGGTTGCCTATTTGCCTGTTGGGTTTTAGATCATGAGGTGAAAAATACTTGGCCCGGTTTGCCACGTTCCAAATATATCATCTCTCTGTTTTAATCCACTCTTGCCTCAGGAATCCCCTGATGGGCATCAAATGGTTAGATATAAGACATTAAAAATACCTACCAGTGTTGTGCAAAAGGAGCTTAGTTAGTTACCAGCCAGAGCTGGACTTTGTTCTTGCACTGGGAAGGGGTTTTATTTCCTCTTGTGTGTTCCAGTTGCAGGATAATGGTATAAACGTTGCTATTTCTGGGGGAAACAGTCATAGGGTGCATTCCTGGAGTGAACAGCGAAAAATGTTGTTGTAAAGAAAAGCTCATCAAAGTTGTATGAAAGGCTGAGAGAGAGAGATATGTACTTTTTTTTTGGTGCAGTGTCTCGGAGGTGTGAGAGCTAAAACTGTTCCGGAGTGAAAGCTGAGATTCTCTTGGACAGGAGCTGCTGGAGCGCCAGGGGAGGCAGTGTGGCTGGGGGTCAGGCATGAGGAGTTCCTCATGGAAATCAGGATTAAAGCTGCTCACCCGAAGGGGGTCACTTTTAGCTGAGTAAGGGAAGAATCTGGAGTGTGGGACTAAAGTCAGCGTAGTAGGACTGAAGTTTATTAACTGACCTGGTGGTGGTTTTGGTCTGAGGGTGGCTTTGCAACACCTGATGGCCTCAAAAATCCTTACTAAATTTCATGTCTTCAAAAACTTTTTGCTGCTCTACAAAAATTTGGGAGCTGGAAAAAATCAACTGTTGCAGGCCTTGCTGATGGGCAGTGAGTGAGCACCTCCTGAAGAACTAACCCAAAAGCAGTGTCAAGTAAGGTTTGTTTGGGGAGGTGCAGTTTGCTACCTGGCAATAGCCACTAGGCTGTTCCTTGTCCACAGGGTTCTTTGGAAGGGCTTTGTACTGGTGCTTATAGGATCCATTTGGCACCCTGTGGGTGTCAGACACCAAAGGCCTGAGTGCCAAGGTAAAAATTTAGCAAATTCTACCTTGTATTCAGTGCCTAATGTAAGGCAGAAGTTATGGGAGTCATCTGAGAAAAGCTGTGTTGGATTGTAAACCTGAAAAATAGGGACCAGCCCTGGGAATAAGGACAAAACCTGCAGGAAAAAAAAAATTTTTCATGAAAGGTACAGTTTTTTGTCTTTTAAAATACTTGCCTAGGTTAGTGTGGTTCATCCAAATCGTGTTTCAGATGCTGTTGTTGTGTTAAAAACACAGTGCTTAAAAACACTGAAGGTTAAAAAATAAATCCTGTTATTTTAATGAGCCCGAGTTGCTATTTCCCGGCCTGTGGAGAGCTGTTGTGAGCCTGACTGCCAGACACCTCACTGCAGTGCTCTGCTGCCGTGGTGCTGCCTCAAGAACTGCTTAGTGCTGCTTTGGAGCATGTCTTCCAGACAGAGAAATACTATATTGTCTGTTTTCTTATTACACATGGCCAAAATCCAGGGAGATGTCACTGGGTGTTTGGCCAGAGGTGCCTTTCAGGGTCTCCTGAGCAAGTGTTTGGGCTGGGTCATGACACTGAGTGCCCAGGTGTACCATTTAAGCAACTCTTTGCTCCTCTGCACGTGCTACAGCCATGTTATTTTAGTTTTTGGAGTTTGTATGTAGTTTGTATGTGATGTGGGGTCTTGAGTGATTGCTCTGTGTTCGTTCCTGGCTAAATGCTGGAGAGCAGGAGCACAGCAATACTGTGTGCCTGCAGGATGGCCTGAAGGAGAGGGAGCAGGAAATGGGATTGGCAAAATGGGCACTTGGAATCAGGCAGGGGACCTGAGATAGGAAGCAGAAAATGACCTTTTTACAGCCTTTTCTTAATGGCTCTGGGTTGTCCTCACAGCACAGCTGTGATTGAGCAAAACTATAAATCGATGGTAACCTGATGCTAGAGATGCTCTGTAAATTAATGAGCAGAGCCATGTGTTTATTAGGTGGATAAATAATGGGCTTGTGGCATTTGAAGAGAGGGTGGTGGGTGCTGGAAACCAAGTGTTTTCTGCCATTAGTCACACAGGACATTGGAAAGAGTTGATTTTATTGTTCTGTCCCATCGATAAAGTTCAGTTCATCATAAAGCTCTGTGGTAATGGTGGCAGGTTCTTCTCCTGATAATAAGGTTAGAGTTGCTGTCATTTGAAGCTTGTTATGTTAATTTAGGCATTGTATACCCATTTTGGTGTTTAGGAGACTTGCCTGGCTGGATAGCTTAGTTGATGGTGTGGTTCTAGAGGAGCTGCTTGGTGTTGGGTCCTGGTTTTCTTTCTCCCATGTGAAGAGACAGTTGTTTGTAGGCGAAATGTTTCTTCCTTCCTCCCTCCCTGGCGTGATGTAAAATTGGGAAAATGCTAATCCATGTTTAGCCTTATAAGTAATAAATTTGGAATCAATGGGTAGCTCAAAGCTTTTCTTCAAGCCCTTAATGCGTGGGTGTTTTTATTTTTGGGTTTGTTTCTGTTGTTTGGTTGGTTTTTTTCTGTGTGTGTAGTTATTTGGGGGTTTGTTGGGGTTTATATTGTGAGGGAAACTATGGAAGGAAGAGTCTTGTTTGACCTTAATTCACATCTCTGTGAGATGATGTGGAAGCTTCTGTATGGACTCATGTCCACGGTGGGATCTGTGCTGATGGCAGATTTCTCTGCCTGGCTTGCTGAGAGAGATGGCTGAAGGTGGAGTTCCCATCAAGAGCTCAGTTCTGTCTCTGTTGGATTGAGCATTGTGTGATGGCAAGAGCCGTGTCAGAGCAGCTCAGGTGTGCTTTGTCTTTGTGTCCTAACTGGGCATTTCTTAAAAGGCATGTTCACTATTTTGTGTTTGGCAGTCAAAGTGTAAAATTACTGACATCTTACAGGGCTGTCTTCAGGGTGTGCAGACATGAGTCCTGTTTGAGAGCATCTCAGATACTTGGGAAGTTTGTTCTGTGTGATTGTGGAAGCATCAAGTACACTAGAAGTGATTATGAGCCAAGTAAACTTATGCAAGTACAGAACATGAGATTTTATTTTTTTTTTGCAGGATGAGAGAGGAGAAGTCTTGTAAAAGACTTGTGTGTTGGGGCCTGTCTGAACAATTGGGTTATGTCAGAGCATTGTTGGATCGGAGGAATACTGACGGAGAACGCAGATGAAACATTGTGATATGTGAGGTGGAGCATTTGTGTGCTATTCTACACTTTTTTTTTTTTTAAGTTAGGGGAAATAAAATACATCTGAAGCCCTTTAAAGGAAATGTCTGTTTACTTGGCTTGGTACATGGAAATGCTTTGTCTTCAGTCTGTAGCTTCTGTGGAGAAGGCAGGATTTTCTGAGAAACAAAAGAGGAGTTTTCTACCAAAACACAGTTGTGTTCCCCCACTGTTGGACACTGTGTCTTTTGTCTCTATCCCCTGTATGGTATTTGGTGTCATGCTGGAAAGGTGAAAAGGCAAAACTGTAACTGTAAGAAAACTCTGAATCTAAACGACAACTTAGAGACTACAGGGGAGTGTAACTGGACCACTGGGTGAGAAGTCTGCAAGCTGCAGGTTGAAGCTGGATCTCTTCTACCTTGGAAAAGGAAAGATTTTTAATCTATATTTAATACTATAAAATAGTCTAAAATGTTTTTTTCAGTAAATGAGTGTCTTGATGTTGTTCTGAAATGGTTTAAATGGCAGCACATAATACAAACATTCTCAACTTTCTTGGAAGGAAGTTTTCTCCTGGTCCCTCGTGGGTGTCTTGGTGCTGTGTTGTTTGTGGGTGGATTGCTGCTTCTCCCCGTTCTCCTTGGGTTGTTTATTTTTGATCACACTATGCTCATATTCTTAGCTGGAAGGAGGACTGGAAGATTTTTTCCGTTCGAAACTTAAACTGCATAAAAGACCTAATTTTGGGGAGAGGATATGAGTGGGGGAGAGACATTTTCCTATTTTGACTTCGTTCTTAGCAAATATTTCATAGTGTTAGGAAGAACCACGACCAGCTGTTCACTATCTCCCTGGGAGGAGGGTTTTTTCAGTTAGTCTGAGCAGTTGGGATTTTGCATGAGTTGGGTGAGCCAAGAATCCTTCCGACGGCTCCGGATTCGCCTTTCCAGTGGTGAAAATGTGTCCCTTGGCTCCCGAGCAGCACAGCGGTTCCTCTCCCTTGCTGCAGCAGCCTGTCCTCTGGAAGGAGACAAATGGCAAGTCCTCAGATGAACCACAACTGGCCTCAAATTGGTGGTGTAGGTGCAGGGAGCAGTGATGGGCGAAGGACCCTGGTTAGGCAGCAATGGAAAGTTCTTAGGACCGGGCAGGAAACCAGGAATTGCCCTCACCAGTTTGATAAACTGGAAAGAGCAGCCTGTGTGGGTATCACTTGGGAAAAGTAGTGCTGAGGAGCAACAAGGAATGCTGCAGGACTGTCCCACTGTTGGCATCAGAGCCACTTGAATCTGAAGCTGGAAGTCCTCCCCTTCAGCTCCGTGTTCCCAGGTTTGGAGGAGGAGGAGGGCAGAGAGGCTGCAGAGCAGCAGAGGGAGGTTTCAGAGGTGCCCTTGAGATGAGTATTTGTGTATTGCCAAGAGCTGACCAGAGGTTTTGTTTCTCAGTGATGCTGTTGAAGAGGTAAAAAAGAAATTTGGGAAGTGGTTCTCAGCCTGCCTTCTTTAATGAAAAAGGTTGAAGCTGAACATATCCTAGGAAGTGTTGAGCAGGAGGCAGAAGGCAAAGTTGTCTGAGCTCTGCCCTTGTGACAGGAGAATGGATGGGAGGCTGGAGAGACCTTCCGGGAGGCCTGAGATGAACCGCTCGCTCCTCTGGTTCATCTGCCCACACAGATGGAATCTTGGGGCATTTATCTGCAGGAATCTCAACTTGTGATGCTCATGGGACTGCTTTGAAACTTCAGAGACACACATGAAGCTGAAGAAATAAAACAAATTGTATTTCTGTCTTGATGAGCAGTGTTCCATGTGGAAATAGATGGCTGCTGTACTACAGACAGTGCTGCTTTTATGCAGAGGTACTGAAGTGTAATCAGTTGTAGGGGTGGCTGGGACATGTGGTTTGTCTGTCAGGCAGAGTGGGGTTTGGATCGATTGTGATTTTGGATTGGGATTGGCTTTTATTTTTTAATTCCTTTGGGGTTTGAAACAGGGAATTTTGGAAGCTGTTGAGTTTATAGAGGGGTGATTAAGATAGGTCTTTCTAATTTAATAAATGTTACAATGACTACTTCACAGTTTTTAGAGTGTGTTTGTGGAACACTTAGAGTCTTCTCTAAACTGCTTGCCCCCTCTGACAGGCAGGCTAGCACAACTGGATATTAGGGGCTTTCCTCTCTAAATATACCCCTCTCTTCCTTAATTTCTACGTGTTTCACAACAAAACAAATGGAGGGCACAGGGAAGTGGAATCTTGAGGAGGACTTGGACCACTCAGTGTCTGTTTTCCGAAAAAGGCAGATACAATGGGTTGCATGTTCTGTAGACAAAGGTTTAAATCAGGGTTTTCTTGAGCAAGAATCTGTGAAGCTGGTGTGTGTTGTGTTGGAGCTGATGGTATGTGGGAAGTGCTGCTGCTCCTTTTGGTTGTTTTCTTTGGATGTTGCATTAGGAGGCATCAGACTTGAAGTGAGATAGCTGAGGCCAACAAAGTACTTAAAAAGCAAATGCTTAAAGGATAATTAGGTCTATTTTGGTCAGTTATATCATTCTTAAACCAAATCTGTTCCTTTCCAGGTGGAATCGTTTATCTTGGATCAGGATGACCTCGAAAACCCCATGTTGGAAACAGCTTCCAAATTGCTGTTGTCGAGTACTGCTGATGGTGCTGACCTGAGAACAGTAGATCCCGAAACCCAGGCAAGATTAGAAGCTTTACTTGAAGCTGCGGGTAAGTCCTCGTGTCCCGTACAGGTTTAACCCCGGAGCCCTTACCCGAGTCCATCCTGGAATCGCTTGCATAAGGCTAATCCACGGGAGCATGATACAGCTGCAGCTGTACCACGGGGGGGGGGCTCAGCAAGGGTGTCAGAGAGGGGAAAGGAGTTCACAGACAGCATTTCCAGGTTTGGACAATCGTGGGAAGGTGCTTCGTGTCACATTCCTCCAGTGAGGGATCGCTAAAAGCCTGTGTCAAAATGAACACCTGACCTGTGCTTGCACCCTTGTATCAAACCCTAAACTGCTGAGTGAGGGTTTATTTTGTAACAGTTGCTGCATGAAAAGCTTTAGTAGTTGCTTGTATTAAGTAGTTGTCACTAGTTGAAAAGCGTTGCCTTCTGTGGATTGGAGGGCTTTAATCTTGTGCAGCTTTTAAACTAGTGTTGTAAATGGTTAATCCTGTCGTGGTGGAAGCTGGAGTTGACTGTGCCTGCAATGTTTCTGCCGAGGGATCTCACGGAGGGGTCTCACGGGCTCAATTTGAACTTGTCTGTTCTCTCCCTCTCCCCGCCTGGCACTGGAATTGCGACGGCAGGAATCGGGAAGCTGTCGACAGCGGACGGCAAGGCCTTCGCAGACCCCGAGGTGCTGCGCAGGCTGACCTCGTCGGTGAGCTGTGCGCTGGATGAAGCTGCCGCGGCGCTGACCCGCATGAGGGCCGAGAGCACGGCCAACGCCGGCCAGACCGACAAGTAAGGCAGCCCCGGGGCACACTCGTGTCGCTGCTGACCACGGGGGGATGGAACTCTTACTCAAGCAGAATTGGTGCCAGGTTATCACCTGGGATTCTCCTGTTAAACGTTTCTGGACTGGCAGGTCTGGCAGTGGAGAGCGAAGCAGCAATTAAAGCCACTTGGAATTCAGGAATCACGCTCCAGGGAATTTATTGTGACCGGCTATAAAAGCGTTTCTAAGCTCTTCAATAGTACGGGCCTTAGAACTGTACCAAAAAGTTGCAGATCCTAGAATGGGTCATTCAGTGGCAGCATGAGAGTAGCTTTACGATCAAAAAACACCTTTTAGGGAACTTCAAAAAGTGCCTTTTTAATTGAGGGAGGAAAACAGTCTTGAGGGACCAGGGCTTCGTGGTGATCAGCATCACTTAGGACCCTGGACAGAGGCTCAGACAGGGATTCGCTACTCCTATGCTGGACTCCTTGGCTTTAGTAGTTGGATTTTGTCTTACTGGGTTGTTTAGGGGGGAAATAAAAAATTTATTTCCTTCTGGGCTTCCATTAAGCTTAAATAAAGTGGAAGCATAGTTAGTAGGAAGAACAAGTGCTGCTGTGCTGGCTGGACATTTGTTCCATCTACACCGAGTAACTCCAAAGGAACATTCCTTGATGAGGGGACGTGACACATGAAAAGCAGAATTATTTTGGGCTGTGGCTGCTTCTGTTCTATGTGCATCCCTCCTTCTCCCCAACCTCTTCTTTCTTGGGAGCAGTGGCTGTTGCCAAAGTTTTTACCGGGACAGAGGATCTGAGAAATAAAAATAAACATGGACACGCTGTGAACAGACGTATTTGAGAATTACTTCTCCATACATTAAAATTGTGTCTGGTTACAAGATGCTGGTGTTTTCAGCACAGCACAGAGGGGAAGTGGTTTATTTTTTTCCAGGAGAAGAGTGATGCGGATGATTCGTTTTATTTTCATTACCAGTTACAGTGCTGAACAAATAAAGCTTTCCTAGGATGGACAGGTGATTTCCATGTCCTCTGGTCCTGGGGTCTCCTGGAAATGTTTCTCCTGGAAGCTTCTGTTAAAAATTAATCACAGGAGTGGATGTGGACATGACAGTTTTCAGCCGAGTTAGCTGGGAAACCTCAAGTGTAAAACTGGCACCTCTTTAATTAGCAGTTGGCAGGTTTTTAGCTCATGTTTCCTTTTTTTGCTGACTGTGTCCTCACGGCAGGTTGGATTCCAGGCATTTCAAGCCCAGTCCACTCTCACTGCTGAATGCTCTCTGTCTTTAGCCGCAGCTTGGCCGAGGCTTGTTCCGAAGGAGATGTAAATGCCGTGCGGAAGCTGCTCATTGAGGGCCGGAGTGTGAATGAGCACACGGAAGAAGGGGAAAGCCTCCTTTGTCTGGCCTGCTCAGCAGGATATTATGAGCTTGCACAGGTTGGTTTCCAGGCTCTTTGTAGTACGAGTGTGTGTCGTACAAGAAGTGTGAAATGAATTTATTCCAGGCTTGGGCACCTGGAAGGGGGTGTTAATGGAGCGGGAAATGTCAGTTTGCTGGCAGATGAGTCTCACACACAAACTGAATGTTGCTGATGCGTTCTGGGTGCTTACTTTCTGTAGGGGTTTCTCACACAACGCCGTGGGGAAGGTGGGGGCTCGGGGTGGTGTTTGAGGCACTCGGGTTTGTCCCTGGGGTGTTGTTGATCCCTGTGTGCTGGCAGGTTCTCCTGGCAATGCACGCCAATGTGGAGGACCGGGGAATCAAGGGAGACATCACGCCTCTCATGGCCGCTGCCAACGGCGGGCACGTCAAAATTGTCAAGCTACTGCTAGCTCATGGTGCTGATGTGAACGCACAGTCATCCACAGGTGAGAGCGTGCTGGGAACCCCTGGAAAGCTGGGATTTGCGCTTGCTGGGGAGCTTGGCCTGGAAGTTTGGGAGGAGTGGCTCTCAGCCAAGCAAGGCAGAATGCTTCCGTGTGGTTTTACTGTTTAAATTCTTCTCTTTTTTGTAATTAAACTCTAAAATGTTCTTGGATGCAGACAAAATACTATTGGATGCAGACATACAAAGGTGGATCGGGTCACTTAGTAACTGACAAGTGTTTGAGTATGTAGGATTTGTTGTCACATTTTAAGCACAGTTTGGTAAGTTTGTGTATATACGTAAAAATTATTTGATGGCAGGTCTAGGAAACCAAGGGGAAAATAGGAAACGTGAGAAAATGGCCCCCTTCCCCCTCTTCCCGTGAGAATTTGGTAGGCATTTGTATTGAAGTGACCAAATTGGGAAGTCGTCTAAGTTTCTGCAGCCTGGAAGTGGAGAGCTGGTGTGGAGTCAGCAGTGATTGATGAAGGGAGAGATGGCCCTGAGTGAGGAGGAGAGGGGTACCAGAAGACACCTTATTTACTTCTGTTGTATTTTTTTCAGTGAAGTAGTCTCAGTAACAATACTGCCTTGACCTTTAACTTTTTTCAGGGTATCTTTCACAAAGGCAGATTCTTGGACTGTTTCTGTTCAGATTGATGTTTTTGTGGTTTGTCTAGGGAGATGTGAAGATGATGGGCATTTTGGAGCCAGCCCTTTAGAGGTGTTTAAAACTTGATTTGGAAGCAGCAGTTCATTCTGCTCCCTGTTTTGAGCTTTCATTCTTAGAGCACAGCGTGTCCCTGCTGATTAACAGGAAAAAGGATGGGATTTTGTGATGGAAGCTGGGCTGGCAAAGCGAAGAGAGGTGCATCAGCAGAGGCACAAGGAGATCCTCAGTCTATCAGCACTGAGCTGCTTGGTGCCATTATTTATTTTCCCCTCCCTGTAGCTTGGAAAACCCTGTTCCATCAGATATCTGGGTAAAAACAGAAGGGAGCATCAGGTGAAGTTCCCACTGCAGGAACACCCTGAAATTGTGTTTCCAACCCTCCTTCTGTCCGGCTTTAGGCAACACGGCCCTGACCTACGCCTGTGCCGGGGGCTACGTGGACGTGGTGAAGGTGCTGCTGGAGTCGGGCGCGAGCATCGAGGACCACAACGAGAACGGCCACACGCCGCTGATGGAGGCGGGCAGCGCCGGGCACGTGGAGGTGGCCAGGGTGCTGCTGGAGAACGGCGCGGGCATCAACACGCATTCCAACGAGTTCAAGGAGAGCGCGCTCACCCTGGCCTGCTACAAAGGTACGGGGGCACGGCCCCAGAGCTCGTCTCCAACACGGGGTCCTCCAGCCCTGCTGTCCAGGACCAAGTGCATTTAAAGGCTGTGAACAGACACTTTGTGATGCTTTTACCCCTGGCTGTGATATCCCACAGCGTGTGTGTGGAGAGTTTGAGTGTCAGGATATAAACCTTTGGTCTGAGTTATGATGCTTGAAGGTGCTCTGTGAAATGAATTAGGAGACAGGGAACTAGTGCTATAGAATAAGCATGCTAGACCTTCTGTATTGTAGCTGTATTCTGAGATACAGAAATTATTTAATTTTATAGGACTTAGGACTTGAAAACCATGCAGAATCAAAGAGCTTGCCTTTTAGGTGTCAATGCTTAGGCAACAGCCCTTTGTTGTCTCCCTTAGGCAGCAATCTTGCATCACTCAGTGAAGGGATGAAGATGTTTAATTGAGAGGCCAAATACGTTCCCTCAGCTCAGCAACTGCTGTTATAGTCACTCAGGACATGTTTTATTGGAGCCATTAGGGTGGCCCTTGGCATCACAGAGTAGCTGATGTTGGTAGCAGAGGTACCTGTGTGGCACCTGTGTAGAAGCTGGGTCTTAGCATTTCATTCATGTTTTTTGTCTGCCTTGATAAATTCTTGGTTCACTGTTGCTGAAGGCTGTCCTAAACCGGGGGGGGGGATTTTTTTGTGGTGGCTCTCAGAGCAAAGACAGCCAGTGTTTGAAAGAGAGAAGTGAGACCCCAAAACCCTTTCTCCCTGAGGGGGTGTTCTTGGCCTCTGAAGCCTGAAGTGAGGCTGGAAAGCAGAGGTGAAAAGTTAAGACTTTGTGTGTGCAGTGAATTGGATCACATTTATAGTAACTACACTGTTAAACCCCTCTGCATATCGACTGCAGAGATACAAACACGCCTTTCCAGAGGAAGTGGGTATTTTGTGTTACAGTGTGGCCATCCATTACCTTCATTATGTACTTTAGATGCTTTCTGTGAGTTGTGAAACGCACTTTCTCAAGCAGTTTGTCTCTGTGAACTATTTTCTCCACACAGGCCACCTGGAAATGGTGAGGTTTCTGCTGGAAGCTGGTGCAGACCAGGAGCACAAGACAGACGAGATGCACACTGCTCTCATGGAGGCTTGCATGGTAAGAGAATTTACAAATTACAGAATTTGTGGAATTTACAAATCACAGAACTTCAAGTGGGAGCTTTCTCAGTATTTGTTGAAATACTTTTAAGAATTCTAATGTGCTAAACAGGATGTGCTGTTGAAGGCATTTCACATACCTAGATGATGTGGAAGGAATTTGTAAGCTGAGTTGTCTGTCAGTGTAGGTGGTTACCCATGTAACATGTTTAAATGTGGTTCATATAGCCACGTGTTCCTTGAAAACATACAATCAGAAGCTGTTTGGGAAGCAACTGGGAAGTGGAAGGGGAAATTTTTAACTTCTTACTAATCAGTACTTTGATGTTGCTGCTTTGTCTATCTGAGGCAATTGTATTCAT
Organism: Pseudopipra pipra; assembly: GCF_036250125.1. Taxonomy (NCBI): domain Eukaryota; kingdom Metazoa; phylum Chordata; class Aves; order Passeriformes; family Pipridae; genus Pseudopipra; species Pseudopipra pipra. The sequence continues at coordinate 1,154,325 of NC_087552.1, forward strand.
CTGAATATGTAATTTCACTGTTAAACTGAGAATTCATCTTTTAAACTTCCTTCTTCTCCTTCTCTCCAAATGGATTGCTCATGGGTTGGGTTTTTCATGCCATTAGCCTTGTGTAGTGTCACATTGTGAACCCGTGGCCATGGAAGAGGGCAGTAAATCCCTGTTTAGCCTGCCCTTCCCTGAAACAACTGCAGCGGTTCTAAAATCAGCCAGTTGTGTCTCTTCAGGGAAGGTAATGGCTTTGGATGGGGGAATCATTAACAGAAACCATTATACTTCTCAAAAGTTGTTGGAAAGAAAGTCACGTAGATAAACAGGACTCCAGCTGTCCTTTATCTCACCCTGAAATCTTACTAGAGCAGCCACATAAATATCCGGGGCGCTGGCCTGGCAGGTGATGATAAAATTACCTTGTTTGATGTGTCAGTCATATTCCCATCAGGACATCTTTTTGGCACAGCTATGGATCGAGCCTTCCTTTCCTTGCCACTGTTTCCCCCCCTTTTACCTCCACCAACAGACCGAGAAAAGGCCATAAGACTCACAAAAACATTGAGACCTAATTTTTATTAAGAATTACTGAGCAACAGGATAAAATTGTTCTCTCATTTCTGCAGGAAGCTGTTCCTAGGGAGGCATTTCCACACTGCTGCTCAGAGCTGGCAGACAGTTGAGAGTCTCATACCTTCAGCTCTGCTGCAGAGAGGAGGCAGCTTTCTCCACCAGTATTTAAGGAGCTTGCAGTGTGAAATGAAGCAGAGCAGGGACTCCCGTCTCCGCATGTTTTTTATGCAGAAACAGTTACTGCTCTCCAACAGCACAAGAAAACCTCCTTCTCTAGGACAGCATTGAACTTGGCTGTGTGTTGCAGGACTGTTTATCTGTGGCGTAGCGAGGGAGGGTTTACACCTTGTCCTACAGGGCGTTCAGGAAGAGAGTTTTTACAGACTGCAGCTAATATTGATTTAATGCAAATGAGGTGTTGGGCAATGGCACTTGCCTTGTGGGAGCCAGCAGCAGGTTGGTCTGGTTTGCGTTTCCTCTCGCCGAAGCACTGATGCCCACAGAGCTTCGTCTCTAAAATCCACCTGGTGCTCTTGTGCAGCTCGCTCAGGGACCGCTTCTGCTCTTTTAGCAGCTGGGAGGCTTTTCCTGGCTGTTGTAGGAGAGCTGAACGGCCCCACCCCATGGCAAGGTTTATGGATCAAATTCCCTTGTGTGGTGAAGCTTCAGCAGTTCTCCTCCAGGCTGCTTGGCCCACATAGGGGGCTTTGAAGCCAACCTTGGTGCTGCTGTGTGCCGTTCTCCTCCTGGGTCGGGGCGAGCACTGAGCTGTCTTGCCAGAGCCTGATGGCTGAGGCGCCGTCTCTGCGATTCCCTGAGGAAAGATTCTTTATGGAGTCTTGGAGTTTCTCCCTAAAATAGTACTGTCATTTCATGTAAAAGGTGAATATGTCCTAGTTAATGTCCTAGATATTTTTCCAAGAGGAAATCGTGTTTTGCTCCCTGGATATCAGAAGAAGGCATAAAACACTTGGGAAAATGAAGCGGAGAAATGTCAGATGGAGTTTGGTGTTTTGTCTGGAAAAGAGCTTTTTGGAGTTGTGGTTTCCAGCTTGGCAAGGACGGCAGTGGCTGCGATTTGCTGCCTCTTAGGACTTAATCTGAGATCAAGGTGTACTTAACCTTGTTCAGAGACAACCTTGGTTCCTGGGAGCAGCTGTTTATTCTCTGCAGCCCTCCCCTGTTTGGTGTGTCAGGCTGTGGTTACTCCAAGTTGGAATGATGGCAATTTCCTCGTGGAGAAAACCAGCTTGGAGGGTTTGTGCTGTTGTTGGAGCACAGCGACCAGGCCGGTCTCTGCTTCTGTCTGAACAGAAGCAGAATGGAATGGCAGCTGGATGTGTCACTGTCAGGCCTCCAGTGTAAACACAGAGCTGAAAAGCCACTTCAAATAGCTCCTGAATTTATGGCATACTGAAAACATGACTGAGATCCTATGCTCAAATATTTCTGAAGGAAGAAAGAACTTATGAGCTACCTTTTGGTAGAACGGGTTTGATAGCGTGGTCACAGTACCTGGAAAACCCTGCCAGGATCCTGCCAAGGGAAGGCTGTTGCTCTGGTGGGTCCTGGGATGTGTGAGAAACCCGTGACAAATGGTTTCAGTTTGGCTTTCTCTTGGAGGGAGAAAGTAGGTCCTGACTCTGCTGTTAAATTGAGCAGTGAAATAGTTTTGCAGGAGTCAAGAGGCAGGCCAGGTCAGTGTACACGGCTGCTTCCTGAGAAAGGAGGGAAGCAGAAAGATTTCAGTGTTGTTCTTCTGGAGGAGGCCAGCTTCTAAAATAGTGGTGAGCTCCCTCTCGACTTTCTGGGCTTTATTTTGGGGTCCCCCCCTCAAGTAAGTTGATCCCAAACACTTGCACTTGAATCTGATACGAAGAAGTTGTCCAGCTTGTCACTTGCACCATCGACAGGCAGTTTTGATATGGGGTTCATGGCATTTTAGTTTTGAATTGAACCATATTCAGTAAAAACGTGCTCGAGGTTTCTTCAGGTGCTTGTTTAAGAGGAGATCTTTAGCCTTTATCCAAATGCTTAGAGAAAAGAGGGAAACTGTTAAGCAAGTTGAATTATATTTTTGGACTCGTTTTACTCACCCCTTGCCTTCTGTGTCTGCTGAGGGAAGTTGAGCCTGTGACAAAGGTGTGGAGAAAAGCAGTTGTTCTGTTGGCCAGTGTGTTGACCTTGTTTTGTGGCCTGCCCAGGACGGCCATGTGGAAGTGGCGAGGTTGCTGCTGGACAGCGGTGCCCAGGTGAACATGCCCGCGGACTCGTTCGAGTCCCCGCTGACTCTGGCAGCCTGCGGCGGGCACGTCGAGCTGGCGGCGCTGCTGATCGAGCGGGGGGCCAACCTGGAGGAGGTCAACGACGAGGGCTACACACCACTCATGGAGGCAGCTCGAGAAGGCCACGAGGAGATGGTGGCACTGTTACTGGGGCAAGGTAACTACTGGGGGGCCTGGAATTCCCCAGGCAGCTGTACAGCTCTGGGGGGAAAAGCACTAAGTTATGGGATTTTCGTTTGCTTTGGTGATAAGGTGCCTCGTGAACTAGGAAATGGTTTGTCTGCTGATCCTGCTTATTCTAACTGGGGTTTTTTGTTGTTTTAAGGAGCAAACATCAATGCTCAGACAGAGGAGACGCAAGAAACCGCCTTAACTCTGGCTTGCTGCGGAGGGTTTTTGGAAGTGGCAGATTTCCTCATTAAAGCAGGAGCTGATATAGAACTTGGGTGTTCCACACCTTTGATGGAGGCTGCTCAAGAGGGACATTTGGAGCTCGTTAAATATTTATTAGCTGCAGGTATGGAGTCAATTTGTTAACAATTTTGTAAGGGCTTAATCTGACTCTAAGAGAAAAATATCTTTTTCGATATTCATTATATTTGCATTAGCAGCTTCTTGAAGTTGACTGCAAGGGTCTGTGGAGCCCTAAATAATTTACTGGATGAACTCTTAATTTAGCTTTTGAAGATTGAATTGATGTAAACTTGCTTGGAACTGGACTTAGAGTTTATTTCTTTATTCCTGTGGAGTATGATCAAGTTAACAGTTTAATAGCTGTTGGATTGGAAGGGGGAAGTTTAATTTGCTGTCTGATCTTGTAAAGATTATGCAGACTTGCGTATTTTCTGTACTGAACTTGATAAAACTTAGATGGTTTTGCCACCACTTTTTCAGGGGCTAACGTGCACGCCACGACAGCAACAGGTGACACGGCGCTGACATATGCCTGTGAAAATGGCCACACTGATGTAGCAGATGTCTTACTTCAGGCAGGTGCAGATCTGGTAAGTCATTACCTTTGTAAAAAAAATCGAATTAGGAAATAAAATGATCGATGTCTGATGGTTTGTTAATTTTTTTGTTGTTGTTTTTGTGTTCACTGCTAAAGATTTACACGTTTGCAATAAATTTGAATACAGCTATAGCAATTATCTTTTAACCTTTTCTTCTAACTGAGAAATGGTGATGGTTCTCTAATGTATTTTAGGCTGTTTAATTACCTGAAAGTGCTGAGGTCAGTTGCACTAACCAGTTACTCTGATGACTGATGTCTAAAGCATTTCCAAGCCATTCAAGGTTGCCTGGACAGGAAAATAGGGGATTTCATTCTTTTGTCACGTATTCAGCTTCGAATTGTTGAGCTGATTCTGGGTTAGTCCTTTTACCTGCAAATTTGTTCTTTTCCTTATGCAACAGACAGTTCTGTTTGGATATGGTGTATTTGGTGTAATGTAACAGAATTACAGTGGTGGAGGTAAAGTGATTTATACATTTCAGTGGGCTTGTACGTCAGTGTGTTGCCAGAAAGCGCAGTTAAATGTGGCAGGAGACATCCTGTGTAACTAAAATCCCCACCATGTGCCTCAGTGCTGCTTGTCCAAGAGTCTCACACCTCTGCAGAGACAGGTGGTAGATGGCTCACCTACCCTCAGTTCAAATGTTAGCTGGGTATTTACGTCTGAGTTTGTGAAACACTAAAAAATGATGTTCCTTGTCTGAAACCTTTCCATTCAAAAAACCCCGGGGCTCACTGGCCTTCTTTCACATGTGGTACTTTGGATTTTGAAGCCTTTCTTTATCTGCTCTAGGAGCATGAATCAGAAGGTGGAAGAACCCCTCTCATGAAAGCTGCCAGGGCAGGTCATGTTTGCACTGTTCAGTTCTTGATTAGCAAAGGTAAGAGCGTGGAAAGGTTTGGGTTCCCCTGATGTTAGAAATACTCTGAGTTAAGAACATGTCAGAACTAGTGTAGCTTCCTTGGATTTGTTTCAAATGTCTTAAGTAGGTCATTGATTCTCAAATGAGGCATGTAATGATCACCTCTGTTTCTGCTGAGATTAGTGCGAATGCAACTAGTGATAAAAATAATGTATTCCAGTCTTTAATTCCTGGGAAAAGCATCAGTACTAGAGGTTACTGGGGTCTCCATGCCCCTGGTGCAGCCTTGGAGCAGTTTTCAGGAGTTTTAGCTTCAGGTGCCTGTAGGTTTCCAGGTTTGGACTGTAACTTGCTTGATGCTTTAATACAGAGCCTGGATTCTTACTTACTCTCTCTTGAGCTGATTCTGATGTTTTTTTTCTTGTCTCTGCCCTGTATGGAGCAGGACAGCCAGCAGGATGGAATTTTCCCCATGTAGATTGCAGAGTAGTTAAATTCTGTTGCTTTTGGTAGAGTTGTTTTGAAGAACTGTTGAAGTCTTTTTTTTTTACCTGATCTTTTCCCCCTGTGTTTTTGCAGGAGCAAATGTGAACAGGACCACAGCTAACAATGATCACACAGTGTTGTCACTGGCCTGTGCTGGAGGTCACTTGGCAGTTGTGGAGTTACTGCTGGCTCATGGTGCTGATCCCACACACAGACTGAAGGTTTGTCCCTCAGCTCCCTCATTCTCCTCTTAGTTAATTTATCATCCATCTTAAAACTAAGGATACCCAAGCGAATTCTCTCCTTTTGTATTCTCTGCAACTGATGCAGCATGTCATGATTTAAATGGAAATAAGATTCAAGAGCCAGTGTTTCCACAGGCAGGTGTTGTGCTCATGAATATATTTATAGAAGTCAGGGTTAGGAGTGCAGGTCCATTGATCACCATGAATGTAAAGGTTGATCTCCAGTTGCAAGGTTGCAGTTGTGGAAGAGGAAGGAAACATTTTAAAAGTACTAATTTATTTTTTTTAAATAGTTCATCGAGGCCTTAGGTTTAGATGTGAACTTGCTGCAGATGGAGTGAACATTTATTAAGGCAGACAGCAGGCACTAGGTACTGCGCTGTGTCTCCCAAAATGCTGTGGTGGTGTTTTGCTGGAGCTCTTCTCTAACTCCGTGATCTTCCCCTCTCCAGGATGGATCCACTATGCTCATCGAGGCAGCCAAAGGTGGTCACACCAGCGTGGTTTGTTACCTTTTAGATTACCCAAACAACTTGCTTTCTGCTCCTCCACCCGATGCCACTCAGCTGACCCCACCATCCCATGATCTAAACAGGGTAAGATTTCAGGGCCGGTGGGCTCTGGGCTTTTTTGCAGTTCTTTTTGCAGCTTACTCAGGAGTTGAAAGATGAGAGAGGAGTCACTCATGTCATTTCATGAACACACCGAAAATTACTTTGAGCTGTCATGAAAATGGGGAAGGCTTTTGAGCATTATCGTATAGTGCTTTCATAATTATTATTAGTCTCTAAATATTATTAGAAAAAGTGTTGAGGGGGAGGAAAAACAGCAAGAGTAAAGGTCTGCATTAATGAGGCTCTTCAGAATTTAATTTGTGGCCCGTTGTGGCTTGTATTTGCTGTACCACAGTACAGCACTGTGCCATGCTGAGTGTGGTTTGGCAAGTAATTTTTTAGGTTAAAAATGCAAAGCGTATCAAGATCAGATGATCTCCAGTTGTTAATTATTGAACTCAGCATAATAAAAACCATATAAACTGTTCTTAGTGACCATTGAAGCCTGCTTTTCTAACAGGTTTTGCTTACCTTCTGTTGCATTATAACTAGCATAGAGTATGAGGAAAGTAATCTGTTAGTCTCCGCCGTTTTAGGCTCCTCGAGTACCAGTGCAGGCGCTGCCCATGGTCGTCCCACCCCAGGAGCCTGACAAACCCCCTGCTAATGTCGCCACAACCCTTCCCATCAGAAATAAAGGTCAGTCCTAGTTCTGCAGCTTATTTTCTACATATCCTTCCGAGGCAGAAGGTAGAGACTTGCACTTGTAGCAGAGTAGTTCCTATGAAGAGTGTTTATGGATTCAGTGAAGGAAACTGCAATTTTGAATTTTTTTATTTATTTATTTTTTTTTAAGGATTTGCTTATCCACCAAGTATCAGTCATCTGACCCTGTAATCACAAAGCGTCAAGAAATCTGCCTAAGTAAATACGTTAAAATCTCTATTAGTCTGACATACTGGACTAATGCAAAATGTCACCCAGAAGCCTATAGAAATTGGATAATGGAAGTTGCAAAAATCACGTTAATCTCCATATTGTAGTTGATTTGATAACTTGTGTTTCCTTAGGCTAGCAGTCTCGGAGTGGGTTGGACTAATTGGATTGAAGGCGGAATTTCTTGTGCTATAAAACCTTTAGTCTGATGTGGCTCAGGTCCTCCCAGGACTAAATTTGCATCTATTTTGCTGTCGCCATTTTGACACTTAACGCTTTCTGTACGTAAGAATTCTCTTTCAAAACCAATTTTTATCAAGGATCAGCAGTAGGAAATACAGGCGTGCATGTCCTAAAATTAATCCTGTGTGTGCACTTGTATTGTTCTGGAGATACAGCGAGGATGGCTGGAAGAAGCCGGGCACCTCCACTGCCTCAGATCCTGGGTTTTGATTTGCCTTTCGCCCTTCAAAATTAACCGATTGTTGCTTCTCCACCTGGTATGGCAGAGCATGTCAGCTGTGTTACTGGGGACTTCTGCATAAAAGACCAGTTGGATTAGTCCATCGCTCGTTCTTGCAGGAAGGCTGAAATATTTGCCTTGCTTGGGCAGAGAGCTGAGTTTTGACACAGGCAAAATCATGTCTGCTATGGATAAAATGTAGTGGCTAAACACACCCTGTTAGATCCTGCTAAATCTAAATGACTATCCTGGGTTCTGGCGCTGTTTGTCACCTGAGCAAAGCTGGATACCTGGAGCAAAAGGATTCCCAGTCCTAGAAAGTGTAAATGTACCGAGTACTAAAATGTACCGAGTCAGTCGCAAAACCGGTGGCCTAGACCAGTCCCCGAGATGTTTTTGCATCCCTTGGGCTGTGTTCATCCCTAAGCATGTGTTCATGACCTAACAGCACACCAGACACAGAACACCAAGTAAAGAGACAGCATCCCCTTGCTTTTTGCTCCCAGTTTTCTTGTAGCAGCACTCGGTCACAGCGGCTCGAGACAATCGCTTCCTTTGGCAAAAGCATAACGATTGTTGGAGTAGACCTGTCACCGTAGCGCAGGGATAGCTGGGCTGTATGTGCAGAAGTGGGTTCCAGTGGGTAGGTGTTCCTGGAGGGCCTTCAGTGCACGCTGAGCTCCTGTGGGTGCTGTGCCTCGGTGCGGACCCGGCCGGGCAGGGCCCAGCAGTAGCTCTGTAATGAGGATGCCATTCGTATGCACTTCCATTGGTTCTGAGGGGGTTTCTTTTTCACACAGCTGCTTCTAAACAAAAGTCCAGCAGTCATTTGCCAGCAAACAACCAGGATGTACAGGGTTACATCACCAATCAGTCTCCAGAGAGCATTGTAGAAGAGGCTCAGGGCAAGTTGACAGAGCTGGAGCAGAGGATAAAAGAAGCCATAGAGAAGAACGCTCAGCTGCAGTCCCTGGAATTGGCACACGCTGACCAGCTCACCAAAGAGAAGATTGAGGAGCTGAACAAAACGAGAGAGGAACAAATTCAGAAGAAACAAAAGATTTTGGAGGAACTGCAGAAAGTGGAGCGAGAGTTACAGCTGAAAACTCAGCAGCAGCTAAAAAAGCAATATCTAGAGGTAAAAGCGCAAAGAATTCAGCTCCAGCAGCAGCAGCAGCAACAGTCTTGCCAGCATCTGGGACTACTGACTCCCGTTGGGGTAGGAGAACAACTCTCAGAGGGAGACTATGCACGATTGCAGCAAGTGGACCCCATCTTGCTTAAAGATGACCCCCAGCAAGCTGCTGCGCAGACGGGTTTTGCACCAATTCAGCCTCTGGCCATGCCACAAGCTTTGCCTCTGGCAGCAGGTTCCTTACCTCCAGGGTCCATCGCAAACCTTACAGAACTGCAAGGTGTTATAGTTGGACAGCCAGTGCTGGGCCAAGCACAACTAGCAGGGCTGGGGCAAGGAATACTCACAGAAACACAGCAAGGGTTAATGGTAGCCAGCCCTGCTCAGACGCTCAATGACACGCTGGATGACATCATGGCAGGTGGGTTTACGTTGTTATGAGCAGGTATAATATTTGCTTGACCAGTTGAGGGTATGTCCACTTCTTTTTATGTGTGTGTGTGTGTGTGTGTTTGTGTGTTCCCATGAGCTCTACAGCAAGTACCACTCGCCCTCTGATCCCTGTCTTGAGGCGTTGGGAAAACTAGCTTTAACCTTTCAATTTGCAGGGCCGAGCTAATGGTGCCAGATGGTCAGGTTGGTATGGTGGAGGTGGCAGTTTTAACTCTTCATAACTTCTGGGGGCCAGTGCTAGGTACAGACAGTTGTATTTTGATCTGATTGTAGCTCAGAAACAACACATGGACAGTACTGGTTAGTACTTTGGACTAGCGGAGAGCTGACTGGGAGGAGGCTGTGAGCAACTGCAGCACCACATTAAGCCTAGAATGTGTGAGGGGCTTATCTTCTGAATAAGAGCTGCTCTAGCAGGCCTCAAATAGTCTATCTAGGCAAAGTTTTTACTCCTATTTGGGAAAAAAGATGATAATCCTGTGACTTGTAAAAATAACTCCTCATAAAAATGGCTGCTTTGCCAGCAAGAACCATGTTTAGCCTGACCAGGGGCTTGTTGTCACTTGTGAGAATTCTTTGCCCAGTGACATCAGTGCTTTAAGGCATTGAGTAGTAAAATAAAAGAATGAAGTGGGGTTTATATGTGAGTTGTTAGCGTTGCTTTACTTCACCCCTTCAGTTGTGTTGCACTGAATCCCCTTTCCACACTAAAGCAGTGGCTGTGGTGCTCGCTGGGACTCCTCAGCTGAACACGGATGAACTGGCAGGACAGTCTTGAAAAATGATGTCACTTGATGAAAATGTACCAAGGTGCTCTTGCTTCAGCTGATGCACTTCTGTTTTCCCAAGTGCTGTCTGTTTGAACAAGTCAGCTTTGCAAAGCATGTTGGGATGAGGGATGTGTGCCAGGGGCAGCAGGTCTCCAAAAAGGTTTTAGCCCAGACCTGGTCCTGCTGTACTGCAGGAGTTGGAGTATAATGGAGCAGAGTGAATGGAAGGTATGGTAAATGGCTAAACTACCAGGTGGGGATTGTTTAAAACACGAGGAACAACACTTTTTAAATTAGGCACCTAATGAGTGACTTGGTATCCAGGCAAAGCCTCATTACAGATGACAGAAAGTTAGAGGAGCTACGGAGATTCTGTACTGGAATTCTCTTGTTAGAAGTGAAGCCTAGACATAGACTGGAAGTGAATAAAAATAAATGGATGCATGAAAAAGTATGTAAAACTACATTTATCGTGCTCTGATAGTGAAAATTTCTTTCCTGTGGAGATGCTGGGATACAGGACAATAGCAATTCAAGAGTTGGGATAATTACAGTTCCTGGTAACTGCAAAGAATCTTTGCAATGCTCTTCAGTTGTGTTTAAATATAACTTAAACCTGGAGTTAGGACATTTGCCATGTGTTTAACTGCATGTAACATGTTGAGAAGGCGTGATTTCGGGTCACCTGCCACGTGCCCAAATTCCTGTGCGTGCCTTTTGGAGCATGGCAGTATTTGCCCTGTGACTTGGGAGTGAATGTTTTTGTGCTGCTCAGCCCCACTCATTAGCACCTGTGTGCACACATGCACCTGGGAATGAGGGCTCAGCTCACTTCTGGGAAGGGGCTGATTTTCAGGGGGTTTTAAGTGAGAGCAGAGACAGACCTGAGTACAGCAAGTCAGTGCCAGCCTGAATACTCATATCAGAATTCAGCATGGAGCTGAAATGGTCTCAGTGTAACACAGAACATTCAAACAGCACCTGAATGTTTGATAGGTAGCTCTGAGTGTGGCTTTAATAGAAGCTTCTAGAGTATTGCCATGGATTTAAATTCCTATTTCTGAGATGCCTTGAGTTTAGTTCCATGGCAGAGCTGTGATTACAGCACCAGTTACAGAAACAAAGCTTCACCTTGGCTGTGCAAACTTGATTTAATGTGCATCTCTGTGCCTAATTAGTTGCAAACAATGAGTAAGTAGTAAATAATCTTTCATTTTTACTTTTCTGATCCTGCTGGAATTGAGGACATGCAAAAAGTTTACTGTTGAGCTTCAGGTGTTCTTCTTTGCTGTGAGGCTTGTAAGAAGTATTTTTTAGTATTAGTTATGTAAGTCTCGAATGAAAACATTTAATCTGTTGAGTGGTATGGTAAAGATACAGAACAAAAAAAAAAGGCCCTGTTTTTAATAGTGAACTTTTTTCCAAGTAGAAACTATTGAAAGGGTTATGTTGAGTCCCAGAGCCTCACAAGGAACTTCAGGAATCTTGAAGCACTTGATAAGATGAATTCCTGGAAGCGACCTTGTGGGATGAACCTGTCTAAATACATGACAAAGAGTCTGCACTGACTGTAGGTCCTTATACCTGTGGAGTGCCAGCATCCCAGGAAAACCAGGCTGTGTGCCAGCTGGGACCCAAGCAGGAGCTGGTTTGGTGTGGGACTGCCCTGCCCCAGGACACCTTGCACACTGGAACTGATAACCACCCCTGGAGCCCTCAGTCCCAGGAGCAAGGCTGGGTTTGCACTGGAATTCAGAACAGAGCTTGGGCTGCTGTAATCCGAGGCATGCTGTGCATCTCAAGTGCTCTGGAGTGCTGGTGAGCCTGTGTGACAGGAGCACGGCTTGTAAGAACTGAGGGCACGGGAGGAGCTGGTGTGCAACAGGCCTGCAGAGTTGGCCTGAAACCAGTTGGAGAAAGCTGAGGTGTGCAGTGCATTTCTTGTAAGGTGTTTTTGTATTCAGTTCCTCATCCTGGCTCATTGCAGTGCAGTGTGGAACAGCCTTTATCCGTGCACTGCTGACCTTCCAGGAGATAAGGAATGAGTGCCTAAGGACAGCACTGTGCCCACAGTCAGCCAGCACTAGTGAGACATGGAATGGTCCTCAAGAAGAGGAAAGGGGAGTCTAAAGGTGTAAGACAAATGCTTCTCGGGAGGGGGAGAAGGGAGCTGCTGTGAGGTGGCCTTTTTTCATTTGGATTATGAGACAGTTGAGGTGTGCCCAGAAAGAAATGAAGATAAAGAGCAGCTCTAGTATCAGTTAGCACAAAACTGATAGTCTGAAACACTCTGCTAGTGAACTAGCTTTGAAGACTTGGTTAGCCCAGGCATGAAGTAATGATGTTTTCATGGTGGAGTACAGCCTTGGAGTTCCATTCTGCCACTAGTCCATTAGAGTGGGTGGAGGAGCAGAGGGAAAAGATAAATATGGACTATCAGTGTGTTTAGATTTGATGATCAGGCTAGTTGGCTGCTCTTCCCAGTGCTCAGGGATGTCGTGAAAACTTGGGATGTTTGAGTTTGGGCACTGTAAAGGTTCTGTTTGTCACCCTTGGCACGGTCATTATAAATTACAGCTCTGCGCAGGTAATGTTGAAATAAGTATCATCAAATCATTACCCATAAAAATAAACGTTGTGTCCTAGTGAAATGTGCTGTAGAGATATAAAGTATATTTGTGGATTATTGATGAATCATACATGTCTCTCTCTTTTTTTGGGGGGAAGGAGGGGTTGGGGTTTTTTCCTCCCCCTCACTGCAAAAGTGAAGAATAGACTTTACCTGAATTAAGGCCTTCTTAACTAACCTTTTTTTTTTTTTTAAGTCTAAGAACTTTAATAGTGTCTCTTGTAACATAGCAGATGTTCCTCAGTCCCCATACTGGGACAGGAACAGGAATTCTTAGCAACTCTTTAAAACACGTGCTGTTTTTGACCTTACATCAAAATATTTCATCATAGCTTCTTTATGTCTCTTTTAATCCATACCAGTGGGATTTCTAAGGTGAGATAAGTTTGCAAAAGGCACTTGAACGTAAAGATCAAGGGAGTTTGAATCCTGAATTCTGATTTACCCTTAAATATAAGGTTAATGATACTTTTTGCCTTAGAAGTTGGGGGTTCTTTGTTTCTCACAGTGACATTTATTAGCTGCTTTGCTGGGATTTTTTGTAGGAAGTACAGAAATTAATAATAAGTGTAAAACACGGGTGCTTAGCAGAGATGAAAGCACACAACTTGGAATATTAGGGTACAGGTTTTGGGGCATCTGTTGGAAAACTTTGTTTCATTTTGCAGTTCAAGGTGCTTTTGTCAACTGGACAGAAGTGAGCAGTGCTTCGTTTGCTCCTTTGCTGTCCCACCTGAGAAACACCTGGAGAAGTGACAGGGAGAAAACAACCCATTGAGTTCTTTTGAGGAGAAGTAGGAAAATGGGAGTTTTTCCCCAAAGGCTGTTTTAGATTCAAGTTCTCTCTGTACTTGGGAACCTGCTGTGTATGGAATGAGTTTCGGGGAGTGTGGCAGTCAGTGCTCTCTGTGTCATGTCCACACACTGTCATCCCTGTAAATGGTGTTACCTTTGCTTACCTAACACCTTGGCCAAAGTCTCTGCAAACTGGCTGCTCCAAAGCTTCCACTTCTCTGGTTTCAGCAAATTCTGCCATGTGAGCATCCTGACCCTGTTGCTTTTTCTTTGTGTTTATGGGGGGGTGGAGGGTGAAGGTTGGACAGACCTTTATATGAAAATATTTAAACTGTTTTAAGAAAAATGTGTAGATACCCGTTGATTGGAGTTGTTCTGCAGCCCTACTTCTAAAGGTATGGAACTCTGGTCCAAATAATGGCTGATTTGTTGGAGGAAAGATCATCGGGTTAAAAAAAAATAATAATAATAATTTTTTTCTTGTGGTGGGCTTCTAGACAACAAGTCAAGCTGATACTTAACTCTTTCTTTGATTGAATACAGTAAACCTTTTTCATAGTTAAATTCAAAGAGTTAAATGTTCAAAGACTGGGTTAAATGTGTGGAATATATATGTTGGTGGAAAATACAGTTTTCAGGGAGCTCTGTCTGTCGGTGGGAGTTCCCTTTATTGTCACGTCAAACTTGGGGGTGTTTTGCTTTGACTAAGTGTGGTTCTTCTGTCCAACAGCAGTGAGTGGAAGAGCATCTGCAATGTCAAACACTCCTACCCACAGCATTGCAACCTCAGTGTCCCAACCTCAGACGCCGACTCCGAGTCCCATCATTTCTCCTTCAGCCATGCTGCCCATCTACCCTGCTATAGATATCGATGCCCAGGTGAGCCTGCTGCTCTCACAGAGCCACAGAGCTGATTTTCTCTGCACCCTGAATAATTCAGCAGTGGTAAACAGCTCTCTTGCATAATGGATTGGGGTCTGGGGACTGGATTTGCTGCTTTTGGAAAGCCTGAACAACTCCCTGAAGAGTTGCAACTCACTCTGCTCTGTGCTCTCACCAAACAAAAGAGGAGGTCTCTGAATGACTGAACACTTGTATTTTTTATTCCTTTGTTGTCAGGCTTATGAGAAACAGCGAAGTTGTCTACTGATAAATTAAATATGTTTCTGGCCTAATATGCTAAGACAACAATAAGCTTTAGAATGTTGCACACTGATTTTTCTGGTTGTGCTTCAAGTTGTTGGCCAGTGATCACAGACATATGGAAGTCTTGAAACTAATAATTTCTGTGAAATTTTTTTTTTTTAACAAGAGGAAATAATTCAAGCTCTCATTTCCACTAAAGAAAGGGCTTTTTTTGCACTGAAAATAATTGTTAAAAGGGCGACTTCATGTTGACTTAGAGCTAGCTGGCCATCACCAAAAAGCATGCACATACTGCTTGGGCATACATGTGTGCAGAGCTCTGGGCTGTACATAACATGGCTGAGGTTTGGGCAGCATGCAGTAGAGGAAAGGCATGGGATCTTTGTGGAGGAAGGGAGAGAAACCTCTGGAAAGCCAGTCCTGGGTACCTCAGCTGCCTGTGGCACTTGGCTTGGTTTCTGCTGTGACCAAGCCTTTGGTTGAACCGGAGTGTTAAGATTAAAGATAGAAGTCTTACCTTCATTATACCATCTAAAGGTCACAGTCAAGCAGTGATAAAGAAGTTAATCTGGTTAGGAGAACACAGATGACAACTCAGTTCCTGAAGCATCTCAGTTCTTGTCAGGAGTTTTTCTTAAATCTCCCAGCAGAGCTGACTCGGGAGGTAGAATCCTGTTAGGAACTAGCACACAGAAGATAGTTGTAGGGGAATCAATGAACACATCTTTAGCTTATAAATTTTTTTTTATTGTTTTGGCTAATGTGCAGTATAGCATGGGCTGTCCTTGAAAAAGCAAATCTTTATCTTGTGTACGTGGTGTCTGTTTTAGACTGAGAGTAACCATGACACAGCCCTGACACTGGCTTGTGCTGGAGGCCACGAGGAGCTGGTGCAGACCCTGCTGGAGAGAGGAGCCAACATCGAGCACAGGGACAAGAAAGGTGGGTCTCTCACCATGGCAGTACAGACCCTCTCTGCTTTGCCAGCCTCTCATCCCAAATAAATCCCCAGTAAACCCAGTCCTTTTGTGAAGCCTATTTAGGCTTGATTTTTGGGTGGTTTAACTCGCATCACTTGAGATATGAACATGGGCTTTTCAAACATCCTTTTCCATTTCAGGGTTTACTCCGCTTATTTTGGCTGCTACAGCCGGTCATGTGGGTGTTGTGGAAATCTTACTGGATAATGGAGCTGATATTGAAGCCCAGTCTGAGAGAACCAAGGACACTCCCTTGTCTTTGGCTTGTTCCGGAGGGAGACAAGAGGTGAAGTAAAACTTTACTCTTCAAAAGCAGAGTGTGAATTATATATTGTGTCAGTATAGCAAGGCAGCCTTCCAGAAAAGTTACAGTCACTTAATTCAGCGCTCTTATTTCAGGATGGTGTGGTTTAGAAGGATGCTAAGATGTTCACATTGTTCCCATTTTCCAGTTTATGCTTTAAAACACGTCTTCTATAGATTGCTTTCTCTCCTTTGATAACTGTGCAGGTGTCCTCATGACTGCTGTCATTAGTGCCTCATTGTGGGCCTTTTGCCAGCATAATTAGGTGTGAAAGTGAATGTGATGAGTGTTGTTGAGAAGCAGGGGTTAGACACAAGTGGGTTCCATATATGAGCCACATCATGGCTTTTGGGAAAGAAAATGGGAAGACACTGGGCTTAGGGCAGTAGAGGTGATGTCAGGATACCCTTCTGCCCCAGTTTTGTGTTTGACATTATATTTGTCCTGTGATTTCATGGGAAAACATTCTGATTGAGAATTGTGCAGGTCTAATCTAAACATGTTTTATGCCTAAGAACTGAAAGTGGAGCAAATTAAACATTGCACGAGAGGTGACACAAGGGGTTTTCACCTCGTGTACATTGTTATTTTAAGTTGCCAGACAGTTGAGTTTCTTGTGAAGTCCTCTGCAGGGGAGGACAAAAAGCAGGAGTACTTTGTAGGCTGCATTCACATTGAATCTGTGGCTTTGGCAGTCTTTAAAGACTGCTGAAATAATCATAAAAAGGGTGCTCTTGCTATGTTGTGCAATTTGGTGTGAATGGTTGAAGCATGCCAATGAGCAATTGATTTTTTACAGGAAGTTTTCCAGGGGCTTTGGGAACATGGTTGCAGCCTCATCTGTTCATGGAGGCGAGGAGTGTAGGGAAGCAAGTGACTGAAATGGCTTTCTTACCACTGACATCTTCCAACAGGATAGTCAGGCTTGAAAACCATTTGTCCTGGATAGATTTGTAAGTTCTGGAGAAAACCAGATGTTCTTTCTTGACACCCTGCAGGTGGTGGAGTTGCTGCTGGCTCGAGGAGCAAACAAGGAGCACAGGAACGTTTCTGATTACACACCTCTGAGCCTCGCCGCCTCGGGTGGCTACGTGAACATTATCAAGATTCTGCTGAATGCTGGGGCAGAAATCAATTCCAGGCAAGTTCCCTTTGCACCCCTCCTCCCCTGATTTTAGCTGTGAGTTATGTGAAGAAAGCATGTGTGTTATCCCTTGGTTTTCCCTGCGTAGTTTACTCTGTGTGGGTGTGTAGGTGATGCTTTTGCATCCATCAGGAGGTAGAAAGTAGCTCAGGTGTGCACTGCACAGGTCAAAGGGAAGGGCCAAGCCCAAGTCGTGCTCCTCATAAGAGATGCCCATAAATTTAAAGCAATTAAAAAGTGACGTGCATGGTGTTTCTAAGTGGAAATACTAGTCCTATGTGATGCTACTGTGGAGAACCTCTTGTAGGTTCCTCAGTAGTAATTGGTGTGTAGCTGATTTTTCAGTCTTGGATAAGTACTCTGCCTTCACTAGTTAATCATAATCACGTTTATGAAATGACTTTTTTTAAAGAGTTTTGGCTTTTTTTTCTTCCTTCTCTTTCAGAACTGGTAGCAAATTGGGCATTTCCCCCTTGATGCTGGCAGCCATGAACGGGCACACTGCTGCTGTCAAGCTGTTACTGGACATGGGCTCCGACATAAATGCCCAGATCGAGACCAACAGGAATACAGCTCTGACTCTGGCCTGTTTCCAGGGGAGAACTGAGGTGGTCAGCCTGCTGCTCGACAGAAAAGCCAACGTGGAACACAGAGCCAAGGTAAAGAGCAAACACTGCACAAGTCTCCAAAAAGTGCTGCTTTGTAAGTCTTCACTTGGCTGTTGTTACCTGGTTTTCTTGCCTTTTTGTGCAAGTTAACTTTTCTAGTTCAGTTCTATACAACAGTTCTATACAGTTCTACACAAAATGTATATTGTATAGAAATTTTGTATAGAAAAAAAATTTGTATAGAAAAAAATGGCTGCACTTAGAGGGGAGGGTTTTTGTGGTTACACGGTTCATCAAAAAGTGTTTCTTCTGAAGCCTTAATTCATCTTAAGGTGCCTATAAGCATAAGAATAATAAACCATTATGTTCCTGGAAGTTGAAATAAATCCTTGTTCTCAAGTGAACCCCCTTTCCCCTCTGAATAATTGCTTCTTTTCCCTGCCTGCTTGTCCCAGACTGGTCTCACCCCGTTGATGGAAGCAGCCTCGGGGGGATACGCAGAAGTGGGCAGGGTCCTGCTGGACAAAGGTGCAGATGTAAACGCTCCCCCGGTTCCTTCCTCCAGAGACACAGCTTTAACCATTGCAGCAGACAAAGGGCACTACAAGTTCTGTGAGCTCCTCATTAGCAGGTACTGGATTTGTAAATGAACAGCTTAAACAGAAATATGGCCTTACTTAGACTAATTTTCCCAATATGCAATAATATTTCCTAATATACACCAGGGTAGGAAATGGGAAAGGTTCTGTGTCTGGGACCATTCCTGTGAATTTGCATTTATCACAGGTGCTCAGATGAAGTTCTCTTTGGTGTCAGAGTGCTTCCTTTTGCCCAGAAGCAGGGGTTTGAAGGGGTGTGTTTGGTGTTGCAGGGGAGCTCACATCGACGTGCGGAACAAGAAGGGCAATACTCCGCTCTGGCTGGCAGCCAACGGGGGGCACCTCGATGTCGTCCAGCTGCTCGTTCAGGCTGGAGCTGACGTGGATGCAGCTGATAACAGGAAAATAACTCCCCTCATGGCAGCCTTCCGAAAGGTAGGACGTGAAGTTCAGCTTGGCTCTCGTCTGGGCTTGTCTTGATCATCCCTACACAGTTGTTAGAAGTAGAATGCAGCTGTCAGACACTATGTCAGTTCATTTTAGTACTTGGCCTTGAATATTCCAAAATAGGTGTGTGTGTCACCTGTGTAATATCTGTGTTAAATTCTAGTAGGAATTTGCTTTATAAGCAGTTTACTGAGGCTGGTTCTGGAGTGTGTGAGGGGTGAGAATTGCAGGGCGTTTGTGTGTGGTAGAACTGGGGGGAAATTGGTTTGGTTCTTTATGCAAGAGAGGATGAGGACTTTGGTCTAAAAAAGTGCAGTTTAGCCCAGTCTGAGTCTAGAGATGATTGTTGTTAGCCAGGGAGTGGAGTTGAGGTGCTGCAGTACTGGGAGGATCGCAGATGAGTGTAGGAGCCTACAGCTGTGAGAGCTGGGCATCTGAAAACCCCCCAAAAAAACCCCCAGAAGCAGAAGTTTGTGGAAGTACAGCTGGAGCAAGGGCAATCTGATGACAGGAACTGCAATTCTGTGCCTTCTCTGCTGTCAGAAGTGTGCAGAAGCGTGCCCCACTAGTTCAGGAGGTGAGAGGTGTAAAAAAGAAGGGTTGAGAGCGCTGGGACTGCAGTGTTTGTCAGCACACCAGAGGCAGCTGGGCTGAAAGAGTCATCCTTGCACTGTGTTTGCAGGGGCACGTGAAGGTGGTGCGTTACCTGGTGAAGGAGGTGAACCAGTTCCCATCCGACTCGGAGTGCATGCGATACATAGCAACCATCACTGACAAGGTGAGATGGGAGAGGGAATAGTGCTGTGCCTCAGCTTTAGAGGCCACGTTGTGAGTTCTCCTCGGCTTGCTGGCCACCAGCTTTCAGCCAGAGGATGAGTCCCGTGGGGATTCTTGAGAAGAAACATAGCAAAAAAATGGTTACTAAATTATTAGTGTAGGCTGGACGTCATGCATCCAAACACTTTGGAAACTGAGGGTCGGTGTACTTTCTCATTTCAGGAGATGCTGAAGAAGTGCCACCTGTGTATGGAGTCAATTGTTCAAGCCAAAGATAGACAGGCTGCAGAAGCCAACAAAAATGCAAGCATTCTGCTGGAGGAACTGGACTTGGAGAAGGCAAGTGGGAAGAGTTTGGAGCTGGGAATACTTCTTTGGTAAAATTCCAGTTTCACGTTCCTTCAGGATGATGAGGTCGGTGAAAGTAGGTATTGAGTGTGTAGGGGTTTGTGTAATTACCATAATTGGAGTGTCTACAGATGAGCATCTTGTTGTTTCAGGTAATCTTTGATCTTTGCTATTATTCAGAGAAATAGTATGAGGAAATGTCACTATAACTGTTTCCTCTGGAATAACATTGTACCCAAAAGAAGGATTTCTGAATGTGTTTTTGTCAAGTGCAAGACAGATGGGCATTTTCCAGTCATATGGATTTTAGGCCTAAACCCTGTTTTGTGTCTTAAATAAAATACACTGATTTACTAGAAACCGTAATACTGTAGCAGGAGGTTAACAGAAAAATCCAGGTGTAACGTCCTAGGAAATAGAAAGCATTTGGATTTCTTGAAGTGCATGGGCAATCTTGTAATGCTGTTCCATGTGCTTGACTTGTAGCTGAGGGAAGAAAGCAGGAGACTGGCTTTGGCTGCCAAAAGAGAGAAAAGAAAGGAGAAGAGGAGGAAGAAAAAAGAAGAACAAAGGCGAAAACTAGAAGAAATAGAGGCAAAAAATAAAGAGAATTTTGAACTTCAAGCTGCTCAGGAGAAAGAGAAGTTAAAAGCTGAAGGTGATTTGTTAAATTGCTACTGCATTTATTCCAAGAAAAAAATGAAATTCTGTATGAGTTGATATAAAAAGGGGAGAAGCTCCATGTTATGACATCCTATAGTTTTAGGCATGTCTGCACAGTTACTGGGTTTGGGTGGTGTTTGGAGCCTTGTGAAGTTATTCCTGAGTAGTTTGATAGGACAGGTGTGATTTGGAAAGCTAAACCACACAAGCTAACTTACTCCTGGTTTTTTTTATTCTTCCATCAGATGATCCTGAAGTCCCAATGGAGCCTCCCAGTGCTACCACCACCACCACCATAGGCATATCTGCCACCTGGACAACACTAGCAGGATCCCATGGGAAGAGGAATAACACCATCACCACAACAAGCTCCAAGAGGAAAAACAGGAAAAACAAAGTAACCCCTGATAACGTTCAGATTATATTTGATGATCAGCTCCCAATTTCCTATAGCCAGCCCGAGAAGGTGAACGGGGAATCCAAGAGCAGCAGCACCAGTGAGAGTGGTGACAGTGACAACATGAGGATCTCCAGCTGTAGCGACGAGAGCAGCAATAGCAACAGCAGCCACAAGAGTGACAATCATTCTTCCACGGCCAGCACTAACACTCAGAGCAACAAAAAGCAACCGTCGGTGCTTGTCACTTGTCCAAAGGATGAGAGGAAAGCAGCTCCTGGCAAGTCATCCATCAAGTAAGTCCCTGGGACCCTGCATGCAAAGTACAAGTCATCCTTTTTTTTTTTTTTCTTCCCCACATAATAACAGCATTTCATTTCTTTTACAGGTTGTCTGAAGTTATTAATGAAGTGACAAATAATTCCTTGTCTACTTGCACAAAATCTGCTCCTTCTCCCCTTTCTTCTCCAAACGGAAAGCTAACCATTGCTAGTCCCAAACGTGGTCAGAAGAGAGAAGAAGGGTGGAAGGAAGTTGTGAGAAGGTAAACAACATTCTCCCCTATTTCCCCTTGTTGCTGTCCTTTGTGTAGCCCTCCCTGGAGTTACTGAATGACCTACTGAATGACCTTCTTAAGGGGGCTGAGATTTCACAAAACTGCTGCTACGTAGCTTGAATCAGGAAATAGATTATTTTGACAACCTGCCCACAGCTTCTTGCCTCAGAAGCGTTTCCCACTAAATATTGTTTCTTTTTTATACAGATCCAAGAAGGTTTCTGTTCCATCAACTGTAATTTCCAGAGTCATTGGCAGAGGAGGATGTAACATCAACGCGATCCGGGAGTGCACGGGAGCGCACATAGACATTGACAAACAGAAGGATAAAACTGGAGATCGGATCATCACCATTAGGTGAGCAGGAGCCTTCATTTGCTCCTTCCTGTGGGGATCTTCTCGTTGTAGAACAGGTGTCTGTATAGAAAAATGAAAAGCCTTGATCTGGTTGCTCCTTGGAAGATCACTTTGGGGCAGGGGAGGTGAATGGGGAAGCACGAGTACAACCACCATGTGTTGGTACTAAATACAGGTTGTGAGATGAGGCAAAGCATAAACGCTGGGACATGGCTAAATAGGTAGACTTGTTTAAGGAAGTAAATATTTTAACCATTTGGCGTTTTGGGGAGAGTCAGAGTTTTCAAATTGAGCTTCTTGAGCAATTGTCAGCAGCAGGAACCTGCCAAGCTCAGTTTTCAGGTGGAGAGTTATTTTCCTGTCTGTGTTAGCATGACAGAAGGCAGGCTGGATCGTGGATCGTGTGTT
The DNA here is from genome assembly GCF_036250125.1 of Pseudopipra pipra. Classification (NCBI taxonomy): domain Eukaryota; kingdom Metazoa; phylum Chordata; class Aves; order Passeriformes; family Pipridae; genus Pseudopipra; species Pseudopipra pipra. Next base: position 1,176,252 of record NC_087552.1, read on the forward strand.
GGAGGTTCTTGGCTATAATGTATGGAAATGCTTAGATGTGCTTTCCCCTTCCTTCCTTTCCGTAGGGGTGGCACAGAATCAACCAGGCAGGCCACGCAGTTGATCAATGCTCTGATTAAGGATCCAGATAAGGAAATCGATGAACTTATTCCAAAGAACCGTTTGAAAAGTTCGACCGCAAACTCCAAAATGGGGTCCTCGGCGCCTGCCACCACCACAGCTGCTAACAGTTCTCTCGTGGGCATCAAAGTGACCACCGTAGCTGCTTCGTCGGCGTCCCAGCCTGCCTCCGCGCTCTCCGTGCCTGCCATCTCCTCAGCCTCCACTCACAAGAGCATTAAGAACCCCGTGAACAACGTGCGGCCTGGTTTCCAAGTCTCCCTCCCGCTGGCGTATCCTCCTCCGCAGTTTGCACACGCTTTGCTCGCCGCTCAGACCTTCCAGCAGATCCGTCCGCCTCGGTTGCCCATGACACACTTCGGAGGTACTTTCCCACCAGCCCAGTCCACGTGGGGCCCGTTTCCCGTTCGGCCGCTGAGCCCCGCGAGAGCCACGAACTCGCCGAAACCTCACATGGTGCCTCGCCACAACAGCCAGAACAGCAGCGGTGCTCAGGGGAACCCGGCGAGTTCTCTGACGACGAGTCCCACGGCGACCACGACTTCGGTGGCCTCCACTGTGCCTGGTTCTTCCGCGAGCGGCAGCCCGAGTTCCCCCTCGGTCAGGAGACAGCTCTTCGTCACGGTCGTGAAGACGTCCAACGCCACGACGACCACCGTGACCACCACGGCGAGCAACACGAGCACGGCGCCCACCAACGCCACGTATCCAACTCCTACTGCCAAAGAACACTACCCCGCCTCTTCCCCCTCGTCTCCCTCTCCTCCCGCGCAGCCCGCGGGCGTCGCCAGGAGCAGTCCTTCCGACTGCGCGGCCGCGGCCTCTCCCAACAAAGGTGCGCCTCCGTCTGACGCGGACGCGGGCAGCCCGCCCGCGGTGGAGGCGAGCGGCTCGACCGGCAGCAGGCAGCCCAACCCCGGCACCGGCAGCTCCTCCGTGCATCCCGCTCATCAGCAGCCCCCGGGAGCTCCTCTGCCAGAGGCCAGGCCCCCTCTCCAGCAACCTCAGGTTCCTGCTCCAGATCCTCGGCTGGTTGTGCCTCCGAATTTAGCGGCGACGAGCTCATCTGCTCCCGTGGCGGGTCCGACCAACACCCCGATGACCTACCCCGTGTCTCAGACGTCCATGGGGTCTGCCCAGCCCGCAGCGAAGATGGAAACCCCAGCCATCAGACCGCCTGTCCATGCAACCGGCAGCGTCCACAAGAATCCAGCTCCTGTGCAAAACTCCTCCGTCGCAGTCCTCAACGTGAACCACATCAAAAGGCCCCACAGTGTTCCTTCTTCAGTGCAGCTTCCTTCTACCTTAAGTACACAAAGTGCTTCTCAGAATTCGGCCCACCCGGCGAACAAGCCCATGGGGAACAACTTCAGTGCTACTCTGCCTTTCGGGCCCTTTAGTACGTTGTTTGAGAACAGCCCCACGTCTGCTCATGCCTTCTGGGGTGGGTCTGTCGTTTCATCTCAGACGCCACCGGAATCCATGCTCTCCGCAAAGTCCTCATTTTTGCCAAATTCAGATCCGTTACATCAGTCTGACACTTCCAAAGCCCCAGGTTTTAGGCCACCGTTACAGAGGCCAGCTCCAAGTCCCTCAGGTAAGTGTGTTTTGTGTCCACACCTTAATAATGCAATTTCTCCTGGATTTTTCAAGCCAAGTAGAGCTCATTTTCCTTTTTAAGTGCCCCCTCTCAAATCTGATAACTGGGTGGCAGCTGATGAGCTTGATAAAAGTCACTCTTTTTGCCATTGCAGTCTGCTCTGCTCTGATAGCTGAGATAATCAAACACTTCACTGTTGTTTCCACCTCCCTTCCCTACCACCACCTAATGCCTGCTCTGGTTTGTGGTAACATGTCCTGAGACTGTAAAAAAAATATGCAGTGTCTTCCAGGTGTGAACTTATAACTTAAAAGAGATGTGTTCTCTTAATTACTAAATTGGAGCAAAAAATGTTATTTCCTTGACTACCTGAAATTTGTAGGGAAACACTGAGCCCTCTGCCCAAAGCAGAGGCCAGGGGGTTGTCATGGAACCTGTTCTGTAGCTTTCAGAAAGTACAGACGTGGTTTGGACCATCTCTGCCTGTTTTTGTAGGACCTCTGAGTTGTTTATGAATCAATACAACAGCAGTTTTTTTTCCCGTTTTGTGAATGTGATGGTGTTGAATTCTGTCATTTTAATATACTTCTCAGCATTCTGATATATGACAATAACCGTAAGATATACAGATATATAAATCTTAGACCCCTAAGATTTTATTTTCCCCTTTCTTCCTTGGAAAGGACCTGAAGGGAGCAGTAAATCTTGTATTTCAAATATCTTGGATAATTGGTGCCATTTGGTGTTAATAAAATAGGAATCATTCTTGGTTTATATGTACAGCACAATTGCCACGTGCAGTCCAGACTTGCAAAGTGGAAAGCTTGAGACTCCCAGTTTTCTTTGGAAAATAGTAACACACACCCCCAAAAATGCACAAGATATAAGTTTTCCTTCTTTCCTTCTTATTTCCATGGTATGGGCAAGCTCTTGAGGGAGGTGCTGGAGTCCTGGGAGTCACTTGTGCCCGTTTCTCTCTTAGGTATTGTCAGTATGGATTCCCCCTATGCTTCTGTAACACCTTCTTCTACACACCTGGGGAACTTTGCCTCAAACCTTTCGGGAGGGCAGATCTACGCGCCCGGGGCACCTCTCGGCGGAGCACCTGCAGCTGCTAATTTTAACAGACAGCATTTTTCCCCTCTTAGTTTGTTGCCCCCGTGTTCATCAGCATCCAACGGTGAGTTCCGCTCAGCGGGCAGCAGGTGAGAAGCTGCCGTGTAAATACAGGGATCTCACAGAACTGTGTAAGGAATTCTGAGAGAAAATCCTTGGGGCAGGTTCTGGTGCCTTCCTCCAGCTCTGCCTGTGCGGGGCAGTTCTGTGGGCAAAAAAATAAGAAGCTGTTGAGTGTTGGCTTATTCAGGGAATGAGTTAGTCTGATTTATTGGCAGAAATAATGACAAAGAGCCCACAGGGAACAAATCAGGATTTAAAAATGAAATTAAAAAAAAAAGAGGAAAAAAATAAACCCAACGGCAGCATGGATTTCTTTGGGTTTCTTTCAGCTCTGGTTCTGGCTATAATGCTCAAATCCTCTGCTTCTGATAAAGAGTGATGCTCATTTTAAAGTTCTGTCTTGTGTGTCCAATGGCTGGGCTGCCAGGGCATGATAAGCACTTTATATAAGGGACTGAATCAATGGTAAAGGTCTCTCTGATCTGCAAGTAAGACTTGAATTTATCTTGAACTGTGTGCTGGATGAACCTGGCATTGACCAGCTCCCCACTGCCAGTTGCTGGACGTTCAGGGGTGGGTTTGTGGGATCTGGCTGCCACCACTAAGTGCTCCTGTTGCTCTCCTTGCAGAATCTCCTGCTCAGTCCGTGTCCTCTGGAGTACGAGCACCCTCTCCCACCCCTTCAGCAGTGTCCTTGGGATCAGAAAAGCCCAGTAATGTTTCTCAGGACAGAAAAGTTCCTGTTCCCATCGGGACTGAACGGTCTGCACGTATTAGACAAACTGGAACGTCTACTCCTTCTGTTATTGGGAGCAACTTGGCTGCTCCAGTGGGACATAGTGGGATCTGGTCCTTCGAAGGTATAGGTGGCAGTCAAGGTATGTGGTGTTCATAGGTGCACTTGAGTTGATCACAGTGTTGTGTTTCCCAAACTCACTCCAGTGCTGGAGGATGATGCAGAAGTGAGTGCCTCAAAATACAGGAGTGCTCTTTCCGAGGGATTTGGAGCGGGGACTTGTGTTTGCCCTCCTGTCCAGTTATTTGTGTTTTACTGAGGTCTCACAAAACGGTTCTGAAACGCCCTGGCTGTGAAGATCTGGTACTCCAAGTAAGAAGTAACAGGAAAAATAAAACCACAGAGTTTACAGGGGTGAACTGGGTGAGGATAGTTGGATTTAGGAAGAGGGGAAATTAAGGTGTCTCAAGATAACTGTCTGGGGGTTTTCTGTTGATGAAAGAGATTGTTTGTACAGTAGGAGATAATATTTAATTTGTAGCCAAGATAGAGCTTTTTGTGCTAAGGATGGTGCTTCTCTTAAGTGGTAATGTTCTACATTTGGGGTTTTTTTGTTTTTTCCAGCCATTTGCATTTTACCAACACAAGCTCTTGGCTCTCCTGGAGTCACATAGAATTCAGTATTTCATAATTTATTAATAACTTCAGCAAACTCGCCAGGAGTCTCGGATGCAACTTAGAGGAGACTGATGAATTTTTGTCATATTGATGGGGGGGGTTGGGTTTGATTGTTAGTTTCTGTGGTTTTTTTTTCTTGGGATGGGAGATGTGAATGATAAGACCATGCTGGATTGGACCTCTGGAGGTCCTCTCGGCCTCCCACACAAAATGGGGTTTGCCATGAGGCTGGACAGGGTTGCTCAGGGCTTTATCCAGTCTGCCCGGGAAAACCTGCAGGAATGGGAATGGGAACTGCTCAGCCCCTCTGAGTAACCTGTTCTGCTGCTTGACTGAGTCCAGGCAGCTTCAGGTTTTAACTGACTGACTGCCCTGGGGTTTATCCCCAAATACAAACCTCATTTTACTTCACTAGTGGTCTTCTCCCAGGTAAGGCTTTAGAAATGTAATATTTGTTTATATTGTCTGGCTGTAAAAGTTGTCCTTTGTGCCTGTCTTGGCCTTCAGAATGCTTCTTGCTTTCTACTTTTTTCAATTACTTGAATGTTTTGATTTTCAGTTCACAACAGGATTGGCTTTTCTTGACTAATGAGATGTCTCAGAAATGTTTTTGTATCCCTTCTCCAAATACAATTTCCTTATGTTTTGTTTTGAAAATTGGCTTTACGAATGTCTGAGGTTTGAACTGTAGCGCCAATACCAAGCTCCCCCTGGTGAATTCATGTAATTAGTACACGAGCACCTGTCTGGGGCTGGTCATTTTCTGGTTTTGCTTTGCAAAAGTACTTCTCTGTCTCTTAGAATATTAAATAATAAATGGAAGAATGGTAATGAAGTGGAGCTTCGTAGCATACATACCCTTTTCACAGCACCAAAGGCACAAAGAATTGAGGTTTTTGGAGGAGGGAGAGTTAGCCCAGATGCCAGCTTTGCTGTTGAGGTGGAGGAGAATGGCAGGGGCAGCGCCCTGGTCACAGGTAACTGTTCCCAGCTCCTGGCACCACCTCAGGGCTCTGGCTGGGGGGCTGCAGGGGCACGGCGTGGTGCTCGCCATGCCACACGTGCCAGAGTTTTGGTGGGTGCAGGAGCTGCAGGCTGGGCAGGGGGCACAGCTGAGGCTGGGGGGGATGCAGGAGGAGGGGCTGTCGTGTGGGTAACGCTGTGTCTCTGTGCTGGCAGATAAAGTGGACTGGTGTCACAGCGGGATGGGGAGCCACATGATCCACCGGCCCATGTCCGACCCGGGCGTGTTCTCCCACCAAGCCATGGAGAGGGACAGCACGGGGATCGTCGCGCCTTCCGGTACATTCCATCAGCCCGTTCCTGCAGGATACATGGACTTCCCAAAAGTCGGGGTAATGACCTTGGGCCTGATAGGCAGCACCAAGCCCTCTTAGCCCTTCTGTCTGTGCAGGGATAGCAGCGTCCACGAAAACATCCTGACTGTTGCTTTTCCTTGCCCTCAGGGAATGCCTTTTTCTGTGTATGGGAACGCCATGATTCCTCCCGTAGCCCCCATCACAGATGGTACTGGAGGCCCCATCTTTAACGGGCCTCATGCTGCTGACCCATCTTGGAACTCGCTGATAAAGATGGTTTCAAATTCCACAGAGAACAACGGGCCTCAGACGGTAATTGTTCCCTTTTTTTACACTGTGTATTTTACCCAAAACCACCGTGATTCCTGTCTGTGCGGTTCTGCATTTGGGAAAACAAATTTTGGGGCAAAATTTGGTAGGAAAAGCTGTTTATTTTTGCTGTTAGTTAAGCTTTCCCTTCCCAAAAATGGAAACCAGCAGGGGGTTGTTGCTGGACTCCTGACTGTGTTAGGAGTGCTAATAGGAAGGGAGTAAGTAGCTCTTTGCTGCTCTGATCTTGCCTGGCTTGTCCACTAAATATAATTTAGGCAGAGCGTTTAATTCCCCTAAACCTCTTGTTCCTACTCAGCAACTAATACTCTAATGGAACATCAGTGGCTCTTGTTAGGTTGTATCCTGTGTTTATTTTTAATTAGACTGTGAGCTCTGTTACACTGTTACTAAATAAAGATGTTTCTAGGCTTAATTTGCTTGGGAATGATCCAAGCTCCAGGGAACAGCTCCCAGCTCTGGCAGACCATAGGTGTGTGGAAGAGGGGGTTTGGCCACAGTTCAGGTATTGCTCTGAAGTGGCTCCTGACCACAGTGAGGTGGTTTCTGATTTAATGAGGAAACTTTTTGTCCCTCAGAGAAAGCTTCACTTGGTTAGACTTGGCTTTCCTCAGAGCTGAGGGTGCTGGGGGGAGATAAGGTGCCAGAAATCAAGTTATTGATTGATATCAAATCTGAACTGGAAAAGGAGGGTGAGTCTCTCACTCTGGGAACTGGAGGAATTCAGGCCTTGCAAGTGCTTTGGCACATGCAGAGAGTCCTGTTAGTTCTCCTGGGCCCTGCAGTGTCCCTGTGACTTGTGCCCTGCTCTGAGCAGCCCCAAGCCAAGGGTTAACACAGGTCTCTCTTGCAGGTGTGGACTGGAACTTGGACACCTCACATGAACAGTGTGCATATGAACCAACTGGGCTGAGTGGGATCAACGTGCTGGCCTTGAGATTCCTTGTTTTGCAGAGGAAACCACAAATGGCAGAAACAGTTTATGTGCTCCCAGATCATTCTACTGATGTGCTTGACTGAAGTGTGTAGGCTTTTTGCAGAAGAACTTACTAACTGACCTTTTTCTGTGAACATTGTGACCACCCATTCCCCACCATCATATGTTTCAACTTAGTTAGACTTTCTTCTTTCCTTTCCTCCTCTTTTTTTTTTTTTTTCTGACATAACTTTCTGTTGAAGCTGTTCTTTGGCTGGTTGGTTTTAGTACTGTAAACTGCTTCTGAGCAAACACAGAAATTTAGCAAAATTATGTAAACTTGATCCTGAAGTTTTAGAATGGCAAATAAATGTACAATTGTTTACATAACAAATGGCTAAGCAGAAAGTAAATTTCAATATGTCAGTTATAGAGGCTCTACTTTATGTAGACTTAAATTAATGTGAGATATGTACCTTCATATTCAGAAATCTGGATGTTTCCTTCATACATTAAACTATTAATAAGCATAACTTTTCTACTTGTGTAATTTAAGTACGTTATAAAAACAAAAAAACCCCTAGGCATTATCAGAGGGCTTTTCCCAAATAAATATGTGTTGGATTTTTTTTGAGAATAGATACATTCTCTGCTTGAAATGAGAGCTTCCCTGCTGAAAGCTCCAAAGGCAAGTTTATTCCAGAAAAAGCCCTGTGAAGGTTTATTTGGAGAAGTTCAGGTGGGAATTCCCTTACAGCCAGGAGCTGTCACCTGTGAACAGCAGTACCAGGAGGTAAAGTCTGGGGGGCCCTTTGAGGCCAGACTGGGTGAGCAGTGGCACTGATCCAGTCAAGATCCCCCTGCAGTTCCTGTGCATAGTGTTTAAAGGAAATGTGCAACTCAGATTTAAGAAGTACTATTTGTTTTTATTGTGGTGCTCCTTTGAAAGCCAGAAAAAATACCCCCCTTGCCTTTTACATCCTGTGGTATTTGAGGTGGGCACAAGCCTTGTACATACCCATGTCCATATACCTGCCCTTAGGTGGTGCTCTAAATAAAAGCAAGCTCCTTTTTCAGCTGCAAGTACATCCTGTGAAGATGTGGTGGGAACAGCGTGGATCCTGAAATGAAGAACTGCTCAGAAAAAGGATTGCAACTCCATCTCACACCTTACTGTGGTGGTACTGTGTGTCCTTCCCCTCTGCTGTGTGACCAGCAGCTCTCTGCTACAGCATTTGCTTAAGGCTTTAGTGCTGTTTGAGGTTACTAATTGTTAATCCTACTGAGGAACAGTACTCAGTATTGATTAAGACTGAATTCCAGAGTATTTGTTCACCTGATAGCTCAATCCATGTTTGGGGCAGCACAGGCTTGATGCCACCGCTGTGGCTGGACAGTGGGAAATCCTGGGTGGAGGGAATTGGACCTTTTTTTTTTTTCTCAGATACATTTTTTTCTTTTTTTAATTGTTCCACAATATAATGCTTTTTATTTGTCCAATAAACCAAGGAACATGCTCTTTTGGGAGCTGGCAGGTGCTCTTTATTTGAGAAAAGGGAACAACCAGGGTTATGATGAACATGGAGAGGAGAACATGGTGCAGAGTGTGTGGTTTTAAGGGGTATTTAGACCTCTCCTTGCTCCACAAGAGGTGGGGAGACACAGTTCAGAACCTGGCTGGGCAGGAGAACTGATGGGGAATGAATAATTGCTCATTAATGAATATAGTTTTCAGGCTGAGAAAGCTGGGGGTGTTCAGCCTGGAGAACCTGGCCGCACCTTCCAGTACCGGAAGGGGCTTGCAGGGGAACTGTACAAGGAGTAATGGGTACGATTGGAGAGGCAATGTAGGTCAGGGAGGGGGCAGACACTCTTTCCCGTGAGGGCGGCGGCCCAGCGGCGCTGCCTGCCCGCCCCTTTGCCCTTACCCGCCATGGCGGCCGCGGCGTTCCGCGCTCCGCCCTTGGGCGGGCCGCGCATGCGCACACCTGGGTGCGCGGGGTCGCCGTTGGCCATGTGGCGGCTCGCGCGGGCGGGCGCGCGGGCCCCGCGGGCGGCGGCGGCGGCGGCGGCGGGAGCGGGGCCGGGCGGCCGCGGAGGGGACGGCGGCTGGTATGAGTGGGCGGCGAGCTCCGAGCCCGTGCACTGGGCCGAGGGCGGGCTGGCGGCGCTGCAGGCGGCCACCGGGCTACCCTGGTGGGCCGCCATCGCCGGCGGGGCCGCCCTGCTGCGCACCGCCGTCACCCTCCCGCTGGCCGCGCACCAGGGGCGGCTGCTCGCCAAGGTCGGGGCGCTGAGGGCGGGGAAAGCGAGGGGGCGTGGAATAAGCGTCTTTTAAACAGTTCTTAATAACAGTTCGTTTACTGCAGCGGGTCTTGTGATTTTGGGGAGTTTTGCTTTTTTGGGGCTCCGAGCGGCAGAGGAAGCCATGAGGGGTGGGCTGAGGGGTCTCTGAGGGACGTGAGGGGCTGTGAGGGGGGCGAGGAATAAACGTAACAATTCTTTTATTCCACCGGTTTTCGGAGGTTTTTAAGTACTTTTGTTGATTACCATTGAGGTGGCGTTGAAGTTGGTGGGTCTTTGTAAGTAAAGTAGCTGGTCACAAGTCCTGAATGAAGGCAAAAAGACGCTTGTTAAGAATTGCCCTGATTTCAGTTGGGATAGAAACAATTTTCTTCTTAAAAACGTATAAAATCTAATAAAATTCTGTCTTCGCTTCCCGTAGCAGTATCTTGGATTGTTACTGTAAATACTTGTCACTGTTACACTTGCCACTGTTATCTTCACATGGCTATATTGTTTAAAGATAAAAGGTGTTCACTTGCCTTGTCTGCAAGACATTCACAAGATGCCCTGTCGTTCTCAGGCGTGTTTAATACCTGTACAGGTGTTAAATTACACAGTGGTAATTAATATGTTTAATATCTGTACAGTTGTTAAGTTACATTATAGAGTGACAATGAATACGGTTAATGTCTGTACAGGTTTTTAATTACATAGGGATAATTAATAACAAAGGAGGGAAGAAGAAGGGGTTGTTGCCTGCAACTTTGCCCAAACATTTCTCGTTTTCTTTAGCTAGCTGGAAAACTTGCAGCCTGAGATTAAAGGACTCGCCGAGCGCCTTCGCTATGAGGTTTCAGTGCGAGGAAAGCAGCTGGGCTGGTCTGAAAAGGTGGCCAGGTACGAGGGGGATTGTACACAGCTCACAAACCCATTCCAGAGCGAGGGGTGGCAGGAGGGAACAGCCCACAAAGATTCTGCCATCGTGCCCAAAGCTTAGGTTTTCTTTCCCCTCCTACGATTCGTTTGCTCTTTTCCCTTTCAGCCTTTATCTGTTTTAAAGCTCTGAGCTGTTGTTTTTCTCTCTCTCGAAGGTTCCACTTCAAGAAGAACCTGCGGAGGATTGTTACAGAGCTGTACATTCGGGACAACTGCCACCCCTTCAAAGCCACCTTGCTGGTGTGGGTGCAGATCCCCATGTGGGTCTGCGTGTCCCTGGCTCTGCGCAACTGCAGCGTCGGTGCCGTGGGCTCACAAGGTGATTAACGTGCACGGGTGGCTTCTTTCATTGTCATGTTTTACTCATTTGCTGTTTTCACAGACCCTCTGTTGGTTACAGAACACGACCTCTTGAACTGGATGTATCAGCTGATATAAAAAGTCAGCTACTGAGTTTTTAAACTTAATATAGTTTGAACTTAGTTTTAAACTTAATATAGCCTGATAATCCTATTTAGCAAGTGATATTACCCATGCCACGCCACACTCACTGTTAATCTGTATTGTTTTTCTTCCTTGTGAAATACTATGGACAAGGTGAATGTGTGATGGTTTTTAAATAAAAAAAATTATATATATTTTCTTTAGAGATGAGTTTATAGTTTGTTCTTCTAAACAAAAACGTAGCTAGTTATGCAGTTAGTAATAAAAATATAATTGTTATATTTATATATATAAGTATATATATTATATATAATTATTTCAAAAACATGAAATAAACACTATAGGTTACTGCATTCTTATTTTCCTCATTGACTTGTAAAGTGGTGGTTGAGATCAAAGTAATTTTTACTTTGGGTTTACCTCTCAGTGGCTGTTGAGAGCTAAGCTGGCTCTCAGCTTTTATCTCCTACCTGTTTTCACTTGTATTGATAGCAGACTGTTAAAATCTGTTGAACCACAGATTTCTGCTTTAACAGCATTTATCACGTAGCTAAAATGTACCTAGAAAGTTGTGTGGTTGGATTGTAATGCGTGGGACGGCTCTGGCTCACTTGAGGCACCAAATCCTACTCAATTCTGTACTTGCCTTAAATTGTTTTTGTAGTTCAAGAGCAGTTTTCCTCAGGAGGAGCACTGTGGTTTACAGACCTCACGGCACCTGATTCCACGTGGATTTTGCCCGTTTCCCTGGGGCTGGTGAATCTGCTGATAGTGGAGGTACGTTAGTGGAATAAACACAGAGATTGCAAAGGGATAATTCTTTTCACTGAATTTTTAGCCAGTATTACCCAGTTCTAAAACATAAGATTATCACTGCTTTAAATGCACTGGGCAGAACTGAAAAATAACCTCTTTGTTCTGTGCATTTGAATGCGTCGGTGTCTTGTTCAGAGATGACAAATTGTGATGTGACCTGTCTCAGATTTACTTGAGCCACGGTAAAATTTAGTTTTGACTGAAATTTCTCTTAGAATGATGTTCTAATGAGCTTTCTGGGTGTTAACCCTCAGCTTGGTCATGTCAAAAAGAACCTGTTTATAACTGTGAGTGTCTCCTCTTTCAGATCTTTTCTTTGCAAAAAAAAATGCAAGTGTCCAGGTTCCAGAAGCTCGTGACGAATTTGTTCCGTGTGGTGTCCGTGGCCATGATCCCTGTGGCTGCCACAGTCCCCTCCGTAAGTACTGCTGTGACTTTCGTGGCTCTTCACCCATGACTGGTGTGTTGTGGTGCCTAAGGGGCAGCCCAAGTGCCTCACAGGTTTCTATTTCTGCTGCTGTTTGCCTAAAAACACATCAGATGTTTTGTCTACAAGCGTGTTTAAATTCATCGTGCCTTTGGAATATTGTTGTCCAAGAGGGAAGAATTTGCAAAGTTGGAAGGATGTTCAGAGCAAGTTAATGTCCTTTGTGTGGTCTCAAAACCGAGAGGAAAACTTTATGTATGAAGTAATATAGGCAAGAGTTTGTTAAGTGAAAGAGGAAACCAGGCTAGTTTTAAATGGGGACATGTTTCAGAGTTTTCTTCAAACACTTCTCATTTTTACCAGGTGTTCTACTGCAGAATATTCTTAGCAAAAACAAAGTGTCTGGTTGTTTTCTCATCAGTTTATAGTCTGGAATACAGAAGTTGAAACAAGTTTAACATGCCTTAATTTATGAACTGCAAGCCTCAGTGTAGATGACACTTTTGCCCAGAAGAGTTCAGAGACACAGACAGTTACATTTGACACAGAAGCCATTGTTGTTGTTGAGAGGAGGAGTGGTTTAGGTGAGTTATTCCTGTCAGTAACTGGGGGTAGCCCATGGCTGTGCTTTGGGAAGAGCTGCCTAAGGCTGTTGTCCTCCTCGCTCCCGGGAGCTGAGCGAGCTCTGTTTGTCTCCCTGCAGTCCCTGGCGCTGTACTGGCTGTCCTCGAGCCTCGTGGGGCTCTCCCACAACCTCCTGCTGCGCTCGCCCGCCTTCCGGCGGCTCTGCTGCATTCCAAGGACCAAATCCGACTCGGATACTCCTTACAGGGACATCGGGGCTGCCTTGGCTGCCAAGTACAGCTTTAAGAAGTGACATCCCTGAGCTGCAGGAAGAGCTGTCTCAGGAGTGAAGCAGTGCTGTTTTACTGAGATGTACTTATTTGCTGTGTATTTATTTTCCAAATAAAGCACTGAAGGCCACAGAGAGGGTACTGGTCTGCACAGATGTGTCTTCATTGGGAAGCTTTGTTTCAAGGGTGGTTGTTTTGCAACTACAGCAGTCCAATAATCCAGGTTTGTCTCCTGAATTACTGTAAGGAGCTGTGCAGGTGAGTGTTAAATAAAATGTGACTCATACAAGCCTGCCTCTTTTTTACTGTAAGTCCCAAAGGTAAAGAGGTTGTTTGGGATTTTTTTGTTAGTGGTCATGAAATATTTGTTTAAGTTTTTTAATATTCCAAGTTAATATTTTGATGTAAACTAACAAAAAATCGGGATTGGAATTTCTAATGCAGATTTGGAAGCATTTATTTGAATTGTGGTGATAGCTTAGTGAAACTCAACAGGTAGGGCTGAGATAGAGTTTCTGACAGAAAACAGCAGTTTTGGAGAAAAAGTGTGGATATCACAGTACTAATAACGCTGCCCTTTGCCTGTGGGCATGTTTTCACTGTCTGGTTATCAATCTCAGAACATCAGTGTTAGAGTTACACCTGGATGCTGGCAGGATATTCTTCTACTAAAAAGAAAAACATGTGAAACTGCAAGTCAAAGCAAGCAGGAAAATGCATCTCATCTAATGGTGTCTTAAAAATTCAAAACCCACAGGCAAGGAGGTCAGAATTGATGTGATAAAGCCCTTTCCAGGTCTGCATCACAGGTAGGAAATGGTTTCTAGATTTTTAAAGGGTGTTACATATTTCTCTGAATGTCATATTGTCATTTTACTTCTGCCAAAGGTGTTGGAAAAAGTCGGTGCAAAGGTGAATTTTTATCTGGGAAAGTGTCAGTAGAGGGAGCTGGTGCTCCGTACAGCTCTGAGGGAATGTTCAGTGCAGGAACTTGGCTGTGTTAGATTTGCAGTTCTCCATTTATTTATGTTCGTTTTGCACCCTTGTTATCTTACGAAACCACACCTGAGATCTGCCAGTGCCAGTTAAAAGGGAATAAGGTTCCTCCAGCAAGTGTGTTTTGGAGGTGGATTTCTTACAGCATTATTTGAGGTGAACCCTGACTCTAGAAGAGGGTTGTTGGAATACTGCAGGTACTTAGGAGGGAGCATGAACTTGGGGAACTGAAATGAGTGAAGTACAAGTTCCCTGAATGGGTTCTGTTGTGACAGAACTCCAAATTGCTGAAATATCCTGGCTGGGATCCCTTTCTGTGCATATAGCTGGGAGAGCACACACTGCACACTTCTTAATTTGGGATTAGTGATCAAAGAAAAATGTAACGAGCTGTCTCAGGTTGAATGAGGTTGGCTGTGGAAGGGCTGAGGAGGGTTTCTGGAGGAGAAATCAGAAAAACCTGTTGCTGTGTTGTCTGAGAAACATGCTCTTGAGGAAGCCTGTGCAGGATTCTTTGGTAATGGCACCGTATCACTGAAGTAACGTGATCTAGAGCTCTGTTTGGCTTAACTGTGTCACCACCTCTTCTGTTTGCTTCCTGTTCTGGCTTTGCTAAAAACAAAGAAATGGTAAGTAAATGATCCAAAGCCAGTAGTAATAGAATAATTGAGGTTTTAGAAAGGAGGTCCATTTCCTTCCTAACTTCCCTCTGCTTATTAGCCTGAAATACTGCAGGAGAGAGGAGTTGGTCCGTGTCCCATTGAGGAGTGAGATGTCCCTGTGATCCAACACCTCTTCCAGGGTGCTGGAGGGGAGTGTTGCTGTCTGCCAGGGAACTTGGCACCTTGCCAGCCCACCTGCTGGTTCTGTGGAGGTGTTTTAGTGGGGAATCCAAACTCTTCATCCGAAGCCGAGTTACTGGGGTGGATTCCTTGAAGTGCAAGAATTTTTTTCGAGGGCAAAGTGTGTTTTTTGGCACAGTTCCATGGTTTCTGGAAAGAAAAAAGGGCTGAAGTACTGTTGAAGGTGCTGCTGTACACAGGGGGGTGCTCCAGCCCCTGTCAGCTGTGGGGCTGCCAGGTTCTGAAACCCAGGGCAAGCAGGCATGGGATTAGAACATTTTTCTTCCTCTATCTTTCATCCTGGTGCTGTTTCAGGACTTAATCAGCCTGTCCTTCACAGTGTACACTGCTTTTCCACCTCGCTGCCGTGCCCCTTTGAAGTAGCCCAGCGTTGAACACTGCTGAGCTTGAAAATAATGGACAGAACTTACTCACTGCTCCCTCTTTGTGGCTGAGGATGCCCAAGGGAAGCAGGCAGGTGTCAGGACAATCCCTGGTTGTCTTTGCAAAGCCCTCCCTTTGTGCAGCCATGTGGCCAGCTGGCAGCAGAACTCCTCCTTGATTCGCTTGATATATATTATATCTATATAGATATATCTACCTGCACTTAATTGATCTGATTTCTAGCAGTAAATAAAATACCTTGTTCCTTTGAAGCTCAGTGTAGCACTCAGCAACAGCAGCTGCTGCTCTCCTGAGTGAGGGGTTTTGCTCTGTTTTTCAAGTTTGAGGGATCACAGAAAATTGAGAATAAGGGATTGCAGCTTTTCATCAGTGGCATTGTGATGGTTTTGATCAATTTTTGGTGCACACATCTCCCCTCTGGGCCGTGGGCTTTGGGTCTGGGTAAGAAGCCTGTGTAAACCTGGTTCATGGTTAAGGTGAGTGCACACATCCATATGTTCCTTTATTTAAGGAGCTGAGCTTTGTGGACTCATTTGTTAAGATGCCAGCTCATAATCTGACTGCCTAATTAACTTTGCAATTAGAGTAGTGGTAAATAACATTTTTTAACCTGCTTTACTTAATATAATCCCCTAGTTCTGTTTCAAGGAAGAAAGAAAAAGACTGCTGCTGCCTTATTTATAGGGATTTGGCTTTGGAATGAAATCTTCCAGCCCTCAGAACCCCTGGTACTCAAATCCCTATGAAAATGTGGAGTATTGTACTGTGTGCTCTGAGGCTTAATAATACCTGGTCCTTTTAGGCTTGAAGGGTAGGGAAGGAAAACACATTTCCCTGTGCCAAGTCCCCTGTCTTCCTGCAGGGAACCCACACTTTTGTAGGCACACCTGAGCAGTGAAAAAGTGCTTGTTACTGAGTCCAGCTGAGAACTTGGGGTGCTGTCACAAGTTGTTGAAATGTGCT
This sequence comes from Pseudopipra pipra, assembly GCF_036250125.1. Lineage (NCBI taxonomy): Eukaryota > Metazoa > Chordata > Aves > Passeriformes > Pipridae > Pseudopipra > Pseudopipra pipra. The sequence goes on from NC_087552.1 coordinate 1,192,099, forward strand.
TCTGCAGCCAAGTAAAGCCAGCCAAGAAGTTGCTTTTCCACTCTCGTGTTTTAAGACGGCCTGAGATGGGCCAGGAATCTTCAGGCAGAGACTTGGTCAATTTGGAAATACTTAAATACTTGAGCAGGGGAGATCATCTGCCTGGCTCTGGTCCTCCTCCCTGTTTGAGGGCTGTGCTGGATTCCCATTTGTCCCTGTGTGTGTGTTTCACTTTGGGAGCGTGTCTTAGAAAACAGTGAACCCTGAACTTTTTCTGATAGGATGACATTTTAAATATGGATTTCCTGGAAATTTTGAAAGGCTGGGCTGGATTTGAGAGGTCTAGTGGAGGTACCAGAGCACTTAAGTGCAATGATTTTCTTTCAGCACCTCGGTTTGAACAGAAAACTGACCCCTGTCCTGCTGGGGTTGCTGACAGAGGCTTTTCAAACATACCTTAATGGGAGCTGCTGCAGGCAGAGAACATGTTCTTCTGGATGAATTCCTGACCTCGAGCCCCTTCTGTCTAGAAAATAAACAATAAAGTCTCTTACTGGGGGAAATCAGTTGCTTAGAAATGTATCTAATAAAATACAAATAGTGGCAGTACTCTCTAGGCATGTTATTTCTGCTCTGAGGAGGAGCTGGAAATTGGAAGTTGGCAGAGGAACTTTTTAGAGGTTCCATATCAATGTAGCCTAAATCTTGTGGGTACTAAACTAAAGGGATTTTAGTTTAGATTTAGTTTAGAACTCGGGTTCTTTGTGCATTTTGTTAAAGTCCAGCTGGCCATGTAATGAAACAAGATACTTTTTTTGAAGGTTCTGTAAAGCAGAGGTACTTAATACTCACTCAGCTGTTTGGAAATATTTCTGTTCCTTATTTTTAGGAATTTCTTTAATGCGTGGCCAGAATTACAGTTGAGCACTAGGTCCTTATCAACTTTTGTAAGCGGAGAAGGTGCAGCTTTGTCAGAAAGAAAATGGGAAGGGAGGGACTGGAAGTGGGTCCATTGATTCCCAAGTGGGGGCATTTGCCAAGAATCCTTGATTTTCCTCTGTAATTGCTGTGCATTTCATGGGTTTTATTTCATTACTGCCTGTTTAAGTGCTTGCTCCAGAGTGCAACCAATAATTCTCTTGTATTTTACAACATAAACAAGCTCAGATTAATTTGCTAATAAAAGCTTTGCTAGGCTTGCATTTTTCCACTTTAAATGCTGTTGCTGGAAGGCTGAGAGATAAGCTTTGTTTGGAGATCTTTAGAGTAATGGTTTCTGCAATAAGTCCCCAGAGACCGACTGTGCACACGAGTGCAATTTTTTAAAATATATACTGTGGCCTTTCCCCTTTCTGATGCAGATTGTTTGGAGTGAACTAATTCTAGAAGTCGGGAGAAAATAGGAGCAGTGATGCTTTGAGTTGGTTAATGCAGCATACCAGCTGGTCCTGCAGGTAATTCCCATTCCCAGGGCTGTGTTTGTGTTGTTTCCCAGTGTTTCCCAGTGCTGCAGGATGGGGATGTTGGCATGAGCACGTCAAACGGGACCAGAGTGTGGCTGACAGACTGCGAGAGCGTGGAGCGAAGCTCCAAGTGTGTTTGCTTTTCCAGTGCTGCCAGCTCCCCAGGGATTGGATCCCAAAGAAGAACAGGCTGGCTCAGGAGCGACTCTAGAGCATGTTATTTGCTGTCAGAAGCTGTTTGCTCTTGTGGCAGTTCAAAGTTTGGATTGAAGATGCGGGTGGAAGATCAGGCTGAAATCGGGGAGGCGCTGAAATGCAGCAGCGAGGCCTTGGCCACAATATAGGCTTTAGAAATCCTAAAGATAGGGAAATACTGGATATAGGGAAAGCTAACTCCCATATTCTGGCCAGATGAAATCTCTTTGGTGCTTCAGGCTTTTAGAATCTTTTTCCTCCACATCCTGTGAGGCGAGAGGATGTTCTTACACAGTTAAATAGTGCAAACACAGATTTGGGGGCTGACCAAAGAAGCTGTTGTGTTCCTGTGCTGTCAGAATCCCTGGGTTTGGAATGGGGTTTTGTTTTTCATCATTGCTCTTTGGATGAGCATCACTTGGACCTGCTATGGGCCAAAGTTTTTCCAAATTTTGGCCAAGTGTGTTTATTTTTATGCTTCACTTGATTGAATTAATCTAAATTCATCCTCCCAGAGAATCTGAAATCTTAAACCTGCTGCTGCCAGCAGGAATTCTGTGACTGATTTCAGTGGGATAAAGATTTCATTTATCTTTTCTCCCTTTTCTCCATTTTCTCCCTCCAAAGAGTAGAATGATATTGTTTCTTTTTTGTCCCTTTGAAGATGCCACAATTTGGAAGCTATAGGGCAAAGAAGCATTTCTCCTGCTCCCTGTGTAAAATGATTGCCAGAAATACTGACATGATTTAACTACAAACAGTTGTTTTTCCCCGTACCTTAAGATTTATGGATAAGCATTCCAGCATGCTTGGTAGAATCCTTTCTTCCTGTTTCCATCTAAATATTTCTGGTTTATGGAAGGAAGTTATGCAAATGAACCGCTCCTCACGGTTGCTCTCTCAAAGTTTAGAATATTCTTCAAGCTGCAGAACAAAAGCTCTGAGAGGTCAACTGTGTGAGCTGTCTGAAGTTTATCACTGATTAAATCCCCAAAGACTCTTTGTTTTGGGAACAAACTTAATTGCTGTTCCAGGCTTGCAGCCTGTGTTACCTTTTATTGCTGAAATATGCTGTTGGGATGCTGAGTGTCTTTGTAAACCCGAGGGTGTAACCACCCCAAAGCCACGGGAGAGGCCTGATTCTGATGCCATAAAAGCTTTGTGTAGGGGAGCATAATCAAAACTAATGAAGGAATTTTGAAATGCAGGTTGTATTTGTAGTTTTTGTGCTCCTTCACACCATGAGCACAGCCATAAGACAGGTTTTTCTGCTGCATGTCATAGTAGTTCACTGAACCCTGGAAACAGGACCTGACTTCTAAGAGCTGTTTTCCTGAGTGCAGAAGACAGTTTTGCTCTGAGGAATTTACTCCGGGAACTTCATTAATGTTACATGTGACACGAATTCACCTCTTGAGGTGTGTAATCATCACCCTGGATCGGTGCATCTGGATGACTGCAAAATTCTTTTGTAACATCCACGCAGAGGTTGGTTTGTACTGAATTTTAGTTTTTATGTAATAGACTGTATGTTGATATATATTTTACTCCAGACCCAAAGAGGAAATGTGTCACAGTGCAGTGTTAAATGGCCACAGACTGTGTCACTCCTGGCAGCTCTGCCTCAGTGCACAGAATAATGGATGTTCAGGGGTTTGTGGACTGCACGAGGCTCTGGGACATGCTGTGGGGAATGAAGTTGGAATGAGATGCCAGGTTTGAATGAGGAAGGTTTTCCTAATGCTCTCTGCCTTCCTTGAGGAGCAATAGGTAGTTTAGCAGTAATCTGGACTTTAGGCATTCCACACTTGCCTTAAACTACTCCCATCAGCTTTAGCTGTGTCGTCCTGGAGGATTAGTGTGGTGTATTCCAGTTTTACTATCTAGATGCTGGCAGCTGCTCACCACGAGTTTATTGAGCTCATTTAGACCCAAACAGGAAACACTAACTTGCCATTTGGAGTTTCCTTTGTGCTGCTCCGAGAAAAACCCGATGCACTCGGCTAAATGTTTCATTTGCTGTGGGAATTTGCTTTGGCTAATGCAGTTTTTAAGACCTGTTGGTTCATTCAGAGGTCGAGGAACATTTATGTAAGAGAGTCCTCAATAACATTCCTTTAACTTGGCAAGTTGAAAAAGCACAGCACCAATTTTTTCCTCCTCCTTGGAGTATTAAATTTTTTGCATGGATCCTTTTGACTTCTATCCAAAGGGTGAAATTGCTTTAAAAATAGGGATACAGCATCATGTAAAGGCAGAGACAGGAATTATGGATTAGTTTCCATTGATTCTCCCATCTTCCTGTTAATGAGGGTTAACCCAAACCCCAGCACACTGAGTTTTCAGGGAGAAAAAGGTAAGATTTAGCTAAGCTTCCATACTCCAGCTTTCTGCTCTTAGGATTTTTCAAGCATCCAAACATTCTGGAGATGCCAGATGTGAGAGAAGGCCCTGTATTCTGTGTGTACTCTTTACTGAAAAATCCGCAGTATTTTAGGGTTTTCTGTGTTTCCCTCATACTTGCTAGGTGAAGAAATGCTCAAAAGCATTTGTCTTCTCTCAAATCCATAAAAACCTCCGCTTTTTGGTAAAGTCCAGATTGAAAGCATCAGGTTAGGAAACATTTGTAATGATTTCGTTCCCTGGAAAGACAAACTGACAGACTTCTGCCAGATGCAGCAAGGTGGGTTGAGAAACAGTGATATGTGTTTGATATAGCCAGAAAATATCCTTTATCCCAGGAGAATTAACTGCTGAAACCTGCTGCATTTTGCAGTTGTTGGGTGGAGGGAACAAACAAAAAAACCCAACACAAACCAGTAAAAAGACGTGTGAGAGAATGGGTGGTGGAAAAAGTGCAAACTCTGAACAAACTTGCGCTGACCTTGAAACGTGTTTGGCCTCTTTTTCTCTTACTGCGGTGGTTGCAGTTATACCTGGGGTGAATTAATCCCTTCGTTAGCCACGTCTGAGTGCTCAGGGAAATGGATCCCTCAGCGCTGAGCATTCCAGCATTGTTTTTATGCAAAGAGGTGTCACCACTTCTAATAGCACATCCCGGGGGTGGCTAAAGCTTCCCCCTGCTGAGAGAGACATGGCTGGGCTTTAAATGAAGTTGGAAAACACTGGTGTAATAGGTATATTCTAGTGCCTAAATATATACACTCCCCTCAGTCTGGGTCTGTACATGTGAGCTTTAACATGATCTGCAGTTTTGCTGCTGATCTAGTTAGTGATTTCCTGTCTGTAACAGGAAAAAATGAGATTTTTAATTGGGCTGTAGTAGAAACTCGTGTTTTTATTCAGAATTATTTTATCAAGGGAAAACTCTATTGTAGAGAAGGTAAATTGTAGCTTTTCTGATAGTTACTCTGAACCTTTTTCTTGGGGCTTTCTTGTAATGACTATGAAGTGGCTTCTCAGATTTATTTTCAGGATGCTCATCTTGTAAGCAACACTTGATCCAAGTATTTTACTGTCTAGAACAAACAAATCTTTTTTTCAAGGTTTTCAATAATCAAAGAGCAATCCTGAACTATTTTTTTTCCCAGATTTTCCATACTGCTGCTGTATTGGGGAAAAATGCAGTCCTTGTGGTCCTTTTTGATTTTAGGCCCTAATATAATGCTCTAGAAAAAAACTTGGTTTCTAGCTAAGACTCTTCTGTGCTTGACTTCCAAATTTCAGACAGTTCTTAGCTGAAATTGAACCCAGCCGGAGCAGAGTATTTTTTAAGGGATGGGTTATCCAGGAGTTAGCAACTTTCCAAATATTTTATGGTACCCCAAAACCACATTTTCCTTCTATCAGTGTTTTCTAACTGTTTTTTCTCAAAAACACTGATTTTTTTTTTTTCCCCCTTCACGAACACTGATAGAATGAAGTGCCTTCTACTGTTTCGCAGACTTTTCTGAGCCAGCTGCAAATAACTGGCCTTTTTTTTTTTTTTTTTTTTTTTTTTTTCAGGCTCAGTTTTGGGAAGTTTCGAAGTAGAGGAGAGCTGGGTGGGAAGCGCAGAGTCAGCGCCCAGGAGAGGGCACCCCTGCCCTAAGGAGCCCGAAGGTGCGGTCCCAAGGAATACATCGCAAGTACGTTTCTTTTGTCATGGAAATAGAGCCTTTAAGGTTGGAGAAGCCCTCCAGGATCAGCACTGCCAAGGCCACCGCTAACCCGTGTCCCCCAGGTGCCGCAGCCACACGGCTTTTTTTTAAGTACCACAGGGGAGCCAGGAATGGTGCACCTGGGAACACCAGAGTGGGATAAAAGGCAGGTTTTTTTATCCAGAGCCATTTACAAGATGAGATCTCCTTTCGGCGAGACCTGGGTTTGGTTTGGTTGGTTCGTTGGTTGGTTGGTTTTTTTAAAGAACTAATTTAGAATTAAAGATCGTTAAACCCCGGGCCCCTCAGCAGGCTTAGGGGGAGGCGTGGAAGAAACAACAGAATTCTCAGGAGATTCGCTAACACACTTTTACTTGCAATCTTTAGAACATTAAGGTAGAATAAGGTACTTGGCAAATTTTAAAACAACATCCCGACAAAATAGGGGCACTTCATAAACTTGAATTTATCCAGACACAACAAGGCCCTTACTGAGGCATTGACTGGAATTTTTTGGCCTGACTTACAATATATTTTGAGAAGAAGTTATGAGAGGAAAGAAACACAGAAAGAAAAACGAGAGAGAAAGATATATATTCACCCCCTTGGGATCCAGCGTGGGCTTAGCTGCTTTTTAAATCCATTTTATCCATGGAGTCCGCCATTTTGGACCAGACCATGGGTCAGCTGCCATTTTGGGACAGGCTATCGGCTCAGTCCGCCATTTTGGGGCAGCCCCAGGGTCAGTCCCCACCATTTTGGATCATCCCCTGGGTCAGTCCCCACCATTTTGGATCAGCCCCTTGGTCAGTCCCCGCCATTTTGGGGCTATTGAAGCCCTGGGTCAATCCCCACCATTTTGGGGCTCTCGAGGCCCTGGGTCGGTCCCCGCCATTTTGGGTCAGGCCCTGGGTCAGTCCCTGCCATTTTGGGGCAGCTCCTGGGTCAGTCCCCGCCATTTTGGGTCAGGCCCTGGGTCAGTCCCCGCCATTTTGGGGCAGCCCCTGGGGCAGTCCCCGCCATTTTGGCGCAGCCCCTGGGTCAGTGCCCGCCATTTTGGGCAGACAATGCAGGAGCAGAGAGGTGTGTATAAAACTTAGAAAGAAAAGATCCACCTGAAAATTCCACTTCACGCTACAGTGGAATTTTCCAGAATTTACCCAGTTATCCAGATTAGAACCCAGAACTCTTGAACCTTCATGTTGAGGTGAGGAGAGAACAGACTTGTTCCACAAGGCTTCAGTGCTGTCTGCTCTGTAGCTGGAAAAGCAGCACCGTGATTTATAGTTTTTGGAGATATTTTGGTGCATCCAAGATCAACTTTCTGCTTGAGTCGCACTAGACAAGTAGAGAGAAATCAGTAGATATTCTGACAGTTTGCAAAATGGAAATAAACTGTGTTTGTTCAGGTGGAGAAGAGATGGACTCGAAGGTGCAGCAGAAGGAGTACAAGGCCACGGCGAGGCTGTCTCAGGTGGGAGGGATCGAGGAGATGACAGGGAGGCAGGCAAGAGGCGAGGAATGACAGAAACACCTGGGGGGGAAGTGCTGGCACATCCAGGCTCTTCTCTTCTGCATGTCACCTGGCTGTGAATGATGCAATAAAAATGCACTGTCTCTTACAGTCAGGTGAGTAAATCAGTTTTAAATTGCTCTTTTTTTTTCCCCTCACCAGGTAACACTCTTAAGCGTTCAGGATGTTAACATTTTTCTGATTATCATGAAACTGTTTTCTGTACCAACTGTCTCTAATTCAAGAGCAGCTTCCAAGCCATTCCAAGCAATTTTCTGACCTCTGCTAGAACATTTAGTAAATGTATTCTACAGCAGCACTTAGCTCAGCCAGACAAGATATTTACATCCCCAGCTCCAAGGTTTTACCACTCTCCAGAAAGGACACAGCAACTAAATCTTGTTGTGAGGAGGGAAAACTATCCCAGCCAAGGTTTTGCCTCTTTGTCTGGCTGATGTGTCTCCAGTAACAATTATTTAAAGCACCAATACTTCACTGTCAAGGGCTGTAATTCGCAGGTCTTTGTAAATAAATGAGTATCCTGGGGGGAGAGCTATGGCAGCTAATGGGGAAAGAGAAACTTGGAAGGGGCCTTTTCGTCGGTGTATTTCTCTGACTTCAGTTCAGCAGGACAAAGAATCTACCTGAGGATTAGATTTACATACTGTAGGGGAAAAAATCGCTGGCCAGAGGAGGAAAAAAAGAGGGGCGATAAAGTTGGAAATGGCTAACAGTTCGATATACATTAAAACGAGAAAGAATAGATACAAGGTGCTCTGTAGTTCTCTCTATGTAATATGGGTTCAAACTTAAACCATTTACGTGTCTCAAAATTATTCAGAATAAAGTTCAAGATTTAAAATTATCATCACCAATTCAGAACTTATTCTGGACTTTTATTAAGCTTCAGTTAGAAATAGTTCAGGCATTTTTGTCTGGTAGGTGTAAACCTGTTACTCAAGTGAAGATGTCAGGAAGAGATTTTCTTTTTTTAAAAAATATTTATTTTCTACATATAAATATTCTTTTTAATAGCAATAATTTTTTTATAGAAAAGAATCTAATTCTTAAGGTCATAGAATGGTTTGGGTTGGAAGGGACCATAGAGATGATTTAGTACTGTGGGTGACAGGTGAATGCCAGATGTCAGTGAAGAGTCAGGAATTTCCCCTTGCTGTGGAAGGAAAGTTATGATGTAGCAGAGAGAGAAGGTTTGGCTTCAAAACTGCAGGTGTCATCAAGTGCAGTTTTATATTAGATCTGCCTGAACTTGGGATCTGGAATAACCTGGGAAGTGGATAAGAGACAGAATTCTTCTTTCTACCCTGGGGAGCTGGCTCGATTGCTGGAGCTCTCGCCAGTGACAGCACATGATTTTTAATGGCCACACCTCTTCAGCATTTGTTATTTTATGTCTCATCCAATAAAGGGTAGAAGAAGTGTTGTTCTGTTCCTGAAAAATACACAACATGCATGGTAAGTGTTTCCAAAACTAATAAGTCTTCAGAAAAATAACCATGTTCTGGGGAATAGCAGACTCAAGTTATTTGTTAGTCTAATGTTAGCATAACAGGATCATTATTAATTTCATTAGTATTTCTTGTGCTGCTCCAATTATAAAACATATACCATCTTCTTATGGGCTTTAGCAAGTTCCAAGGAAATGTAAGCAGTAAATTTTATCACGGAATCGCAGAATAGTTTGGGTTGGAAGGGACCTTGAAGGTCATCTCATTCCAACCCTCTGCCAGGGGCAGGGACACCTTCCACGCTCCAAGCCTCATCCAACCTGGCCTTGAACACTGCCAGGGAAAGTGTTCCTGCAGTTTATATTATTGCATAACTAAAAGTTTGGATTTAGATGTATTGAATTTACGGGTTTACTGTATTAACTTGCACCATGGAGTTTTCTGGGGTAGTTTCCAGCATTTCCTATAGAATTATACTGGCATTCCTAATCCTTGAGAGAGCTTGAATTGGGACTGGCACACAGGATGTTAATGAAAGCATTCTTGATTTTTAAGATTTTTTTTGTGTGTGTGTGAAAGAGCTGCTGCTGTGGAGTGTGGTTAGAGGCTCCTTGGTGTCCTCACAAGAGCAGCCTCCAAACCAGCCCACTGGCTGATTTAGAGCCTACGGAATTATTGCTGTCCCCAAAATGCAGCCAGCATCGGGAAACCACAAGAATCAAACAGACAATAGGGTTTGTTTGGTAAAAAAGATTTTTTCCTAACCCTGCAAGATGTCATTTGTTGTACATCAGGGATTAATGGGGAGGGAGGAGAATTCCACTGCTTTGAGGCCAGTCCCAAGGGAGTGTCCGAGCATGTCTTTGGTCCTGTAAAGAACTTCTGAATTGCTTTGGGGAGGGCACACGCAGCTTAGGGACCGGTCAGGACAGCTCCCAGAAGTGCTGAGGAAGTTCAGTGCAGCTCAAGTGTGACATGACTTCATCTCTTGAGCTTCTGACGTGAGTTTTGCTTGTCCTGTGCTCATCCAGCACAGTGGTTAAAAGCTAACGTGATCTCTTTCCCAGTATTGTATATATTTCACAGCCTGCTGTAGGCTGTGTAACCCAAAACAGCTTGGAACTTTCCAAAACTTCCAGGATATCCTGGTAAAGCTTTCCATTACATGACATGATTTGAATATTTCCCAAGCGTTTTTCTGAAAACACTTTTTTTGAGTAAAATAGCAGTAAGCAGATATTTCTTCTGTCCTAAGGAAAAGAAAGTAATTTTTCTAGAAACAAATATAGCTCAGAAACTCTTGTCCCATTTTATACAGAATTAAAGGCAAATATTATTAGGCCAAAGTCCAACTAGAGTCTTAATGAACTATAGTTTTAGTACCATTCAAAACCTTAGAATACTAAAAAATAACGGTAAAACACTGAAAACAAACTTTGCAGAGTTGTAGAGGAAAAGTAATTGGCAGGACGTTCTCTCTGACTATAAAAACCTTGAAAATTTAAGGGTACCAATAAAATCTTTAGAAAAAGAGAAGGGAAAAAGAAAAGGTTGGCCCAGGAGTCTGGTGTGGGACCAGCAGCTCTTGTCTGTGTACAAATTCTTTCAAAGAAACATTTGGAAAAGTTCTTTTCAGCATTTTTATTGTGTTTTTCTTCATCAGTTTCGTTGCCAAAATAATTTAATGTGGGCTGAATACTCGCTGTCTCTTATTCTCTCTAAGTTCTTTGACATGAGCATCTCATCTAAAAAAAATAGGTGACTCTTCTCTGTTAGACAGTTCAGGCTCTCACTTTGGAGCAGAATGGCAGCACTGTGCTGTGATCCAGATGGATTTCAGAAGGACAAGAAACCAAGGCTGTGCATCCTGGGGACTCAGGAATCTGTTTATGGCTTTGCCATGGCAATCAGAGGGGGCTCTTCCCTGGTTTGCAGTGGTGATTAGTGAGGGTGGCAGGAGAGATCCTGACTTTGAGACATCCCAGGAGCCACAGATTGTAGTAAAACCACTGAAATGTCAGTGGTTCAAGCGGTTAGTGATTCATATGGCACCAAACCCAGGAATAATTGGGAATTTCTGTTGAGCAATGGTGTATTTTTTTTTCAAGAGTAGAAGAGTTGCATTAGTAGAACAGATAATTGACCATCTGGCCTAATATTCCACTTCTGGATGCTTTAAAGCAAGGTGTTAATCTGCCTTTCCTCAATATCCTGTTAATTATCCAACACTGTAGCCATGGTGGGCTTGGAGCAGAGGGGATTTCTTCCTGATCCCAGCTGGTGAGCAGCTTATCCCTTGATGATATGGATTGATAGCCCCAATAATTCTTATATAAGCCAGCAGCAGTTTGTTAGTTATTGCTTCTCATAATGGAAATTGCATTTATGTTTTACAGGCATCGACCAGACGAGGTGGAATCTTAAATATTCCAGCAGCTTTTGGAAATTTGCTGTCTAGTTTGTCTCGGTAGCTTCATTCACCCTCTTGTGAGTTTGGTTAAACCACAGCTGCACCGATCCTCTCATGTAATGGTAAGAGCCAAATCTTTTCATCCATAATGAATAGAGTCCTATTATGTCTAATAAGATTGACCCCAATTTTCCCCCCACACGACAGGCAGTGTTCCATCTGTACAAATTTCAGTCACCAATATTCCTCCTCACTCCGAAAAGTCTCTGATTTTGTGGATAACATGAGTAGTCACCAGGAGCACGAGCACTCCTGTTATTTGCTGGCTCAGTTCAAGGACACACAGAACTTGTGGTGGGGCTTTGTTGGTCTACAGAGACTCCAGGTATCCTTCCATTGGTCTGGAAGAGTCACTGGTAGTTGGGATTAAATATTTTGGATTTCAAAGCTGAGATTTCTTTACAGAAGCCAGCTCTTGATCTCCCCTTCTAATTAACTAATGCTTTCCCTTCCTCCTGGTTTTTGGATTCCTTCCAGTCTAGTCCAAGCAGCAATTGTGACCCAATGCGTATCTTCCTTAAGCTCATATTGTAAATCATTTGTGCTGTATCCCTGTTTGAGTGCTGAAATGATGCTCTGGTCACAGTTGTCTGGTCCAGGTTATTAGGCAGTTTGTCTGGGTAGGAGTTTTCCAGTGCTGGAATGTGGATGGACAAACAGAACTCGGTTCTGTCTCGTTTGTGCTCAGTTGGCTGAAGCATCTGGGCAGTTCCATCTGTATATTCTCAGCCAAAGTCAATGCCTTCCTTATCTCCCAGGGAATGTAGGGTTGGACAAGGCCCCATGCCTTAGGAATCTAGCATTGCCCTGACTTTGTAAGAGAAAAAACAGGATCAAAACGTTGTTTGTAGCATTGGCAGCACCCACTTCAGCCTTGCCTTAGGTCACCAAGATGAAAAGAGAGAAGTGTCAGTGACAATCATATCTTATATGTCATTGCACTTCACAGGCAGGTTCCAGCTGTCTGAAGGAGATCAAAGATGGAAGAGAGAAACCTGGCTGCCTCCAACCTGGAAATTCAACACAGTCCATCCATGTGGCTGCAGCGTCCGTGGGCCTTCGGGGTGAAGTATTCACCTTTTTTTTTAAAATTGATGTAATGGAATGAGAATGTCCGTATCAACAGTTATCATGTCTCACCTGCAGGCAAGAGCTTTTTGGGATGTCCTCATAAAGTTCCTTGTCCCTGTGCAAGAATCCCTTCAGACTTATGTCTATGAACCTTAGATATCTGATTTATAAATAGTTACAAACAGCCCTAATTTCAGTTCCTGGCAATGTTGACAAACTCCTGTGACAGGCGTTGGTTGGCTTTCCAATAGAAAACAGATACCATTTCTCACTCGTGGTTTTTATTTTCTATAGTTTACAAAGCCAGGGAACCTGATTCAACCTGTAGCAGGATGTCCATCAGGACCCAAGGCCCTTATTGTGTTCTTCTCTTTCCATGTTTTGTGGTGCAACCAGTGTTCAACAGGAACTGTAAATCCACTGTAAATTTGGACTGTGGCTCTGTGGAGATGTCTCTCACTCAAAATGGGGCCCAGTGCTATTTGTACCTAGTTTTTCAATCCTCTGCCTTCCCTTCTATCTTTCCAAACAAGATCTGCATGGGAGGCCTCTAATTTTCTCTGTCAGACCTGGAGATGGGATCAAATGTCAATTGTTTGCCTTTTTCCAGCATGTGTTGCATTCACAGACCACGAAGAAGTCTCAGTCCCAGGGCCATGGGATCCATTGCCAGGTTTGGACTTGATGGACCAATTTTCATTTTCACTGCTGTTATAGGAGTGAAAAACAATCCTTTTAGATGCCAAACCTGGCCCTCCTTCAGATTGCTACTAGGATTGGCAAGCATGCCATGAATCTCATGTTTTGACTTAATTCCAGCGTTCCCCAGTGCCTCAGTTGTTTGGTAGACAAATATGTTCCATTTGAAATGAAATGCTGGCCACAGTAATGTGCATTTGTGTAGCAGGTTTAGCCCCAAAAGCTCCCACCTGGTATATTCCTGACTGGAAATCCGGGATGGCATCCTCATGGGCACAGCAGGGGTGATGTGACTGGTGATACTTCCCCTTGTACTGCCCACCCTCAGCAACCCCTTCTTTGGTGCAGTTGTTGGGACTGGAACCCAGCAGGAAAGTGGGACTGCACAGTGCTTTGGGAGAGGAAGCAGGAATCTTCTGGAAAAGCAGATGGGAGAGCGCAGGGGTGACCTCTCCCTCCCCTCTCTATTTGATAAGTGCAAGATGTTCTTTGGCAATTAAACGTGATGAAAAGCAGTGTTATCTCACCCTGGGTCAGCCATCTCCCCTCCCCTTCCATAGGATGTATGGCTGGTTTAAACACTGTTTAAAATAAAAATCCCTAAGCTTCCTGAACCTCCCCAGCTCCAGTCAAGTCCACAAGACCAGTCAACTGCAAGTTCAAGGTTTGTTGGGGATATGACCTTTAGAGAGTGAAGGAATAAGACATTCTGTTAATACTAGGTACTGTGGGGCTGGTCTTTGTTTCTTCCTATTGATTTCTCTCAGATATACAAGAAAAATGCCTCTTATTTTATAAACAGTAATTTCCTTGTCAGCCTTCAGCTATGAAAAAAATGGAAGCTTCTTTCATGCAAATTACTTGTATATTTATTTGTATATTTACTTGTTATTTATGTATCTGTTCATCCTGAGACTGACATCAGCCTGAGGTAAAACATCAAAAGGTCTAGAGCAAATGGTTCCTTTCTTCTCAGAATGACTCTCATCACTTAAACACCCCTGCTCTCAGCTGTACCATTTGCAAGGACTGGCAGGATACAAAGAAAAAGTGCCATTTGCTTTATGTGGAAACTTTGCTGCTCTTGGGATCAGCTGGAATGAAGCTGGAAAATGTGATACTGCTATTTTCCTAGCCCAGTGCACAGTGGGCCAGCCCAGGTGGCACCGTGCAGTCAAGCACAGTGCCCAGCCCCACACTCTGCCAGATGGTGTGGAGCCTCATCCTGGCTGCTGGAATGGGAGGAAAACTGGGGCAGAGCCCATTCCTGCTCCATGTGTGTGTCTGTGGCCTGTGCACTCACCCCACTGCTTTTCCTTGGGATAAGTGATGGAGGTAGGACAGAGCTGGGAGCTGCTGAGGACTTGCAAAAATGCTTTACAATCACACATGATGCCCTTAAGGGAGAAATGGAGTTTATGTATACATTTTTACAAATACTTTGGGTTTCTGCTACATTAGAAATTCGGCATTATTCACCAAACCAATTAATAATTTGCCATAAAGCCCCAGAATGACATTTCTAGACTTTGCACCTTCATGTTCTTTATGCAGGACAAGGTGCCAGCAAAGGTGGGACCAGCACCTCCTTTCCTGATACCCCAGGTCTTTGGGGGTTTTGCTGTGCCTGGGAGACATTTCTACACAGAATCCCTTGATTTGTATTTTATTTGGAGTGGTTTTTTTATGAAAATGATGGCAAACATGCAGGCTGCCTGCAGTTCGGATTTTCTCTGGCACTCTTCCCTTTGGTCTTGGAGAAGCAGGAGCTGGGCTGGCACATCAGATCTGGACAGAGTGTTGTCTACCCCTCACGAGTGTTCCCTCAGCCCCTCGTGGCTTTAGGATATTTGCAAAGATGCTCTGAAACGTCCTACAGTAAGTTTACAATTTTACCCTCCCTAAAAAATAGCTTTCCCTCAGTTTAGAACGTATTCCCTTATGGATTCTCATGTGAGAAAGGTTTTAGCATGCAGAGAAATCGATAACCTTTCCTGCATGTGGGCATTGCTGCGGCAAATTTCCTAGGAAATGAGATCCTGGGCAGAAGGTTTGGGGGGATGTTGTTCAAACCTGGCATGATCTGGCTGATTGTTTGATTTGTCAAGGTTTTATAATTTCTACAGAGCCTTATTAAAGCCCATGAACAACATCTTGCTTTCATTCCTCATAGGTCTGTTCAAAAAGTCTGTGGTCCTTTCGTGCATTTCTACTAAGGATAAAATGAACTGATCTATCTGCACTTAACAGACAATTTACATTGATTTTAGCATTTAAAGGCAACACGAAGTGACAAAACCCAAATACAACAAAAATCCTGGTATTTTGAAGTTTAATCAACACATTTTCAGATTTTTAGCCTATTTTTTTGCACATTTTATTCAGATCATCTACATTTCGCTATCGATGAGAAGCCTGTTTCAATAAGAAGTTGTCTAAAAATAGGTTTATTAGATGAAGCAGGAATATCTAATGTCAGGTGACTGAGGGCAGAGTTTGTATCCCATTATATTTACATGTTTTGGTGATGGGCAAACTTAAAATCATGTGGATTGAGGCTGGTTTTGGACTCTGTTCCCTGCCATTTGGCTGCCTGAGCAGCACAGTGTGGATTGAAATACCCAGGGATCTGTCCTAGGCAGAGCAGAACTGTGTTGCCTGGAGATTAAAACATACCCAGGAAACACAAAGTTTTTAGGTGACTTCATAAAAAATACACAGAGTAGGTTTTTCAAGTTGTTTTTTAAATGCATTCAGCCCTCTGCATCCTCCCCAGCAATGACACTGGAACATTCCTTTAGCTATTACATGAGGCAGAATCTCTTTTCCAAAGTGTTGGAATGTGCAGTTAGTCCAGACATCTGATGGCTGGAAAAAAAAAAATAGCAGGGGCACTGTGCAAATTTTATTATTTTTATTAAAATCAAAATGCTCTGGGTTTGTAGCCTCCAAAGCACTTGGACTCCCTGCGACGAGCAGATAATTTGTAATTAAGGAAAGATATTAATGCAGATTCCATTGGAATGAAAACACACAAATGTTTTGATGTAGATTGCAAGAAGAGTTCACAGCCCATATAAAATTCTTGTGAAATACTGAAGTAAAAACCCTTTCCCTGCTGCTCTTTGAGCGTGTCAGCCATCAAGAGGTTGATATAATATAAAATAATATGGTAACACAGTGAAAACCAGTTATTAAAATAGGATTAAGGATACTCTGCTTGAAGACTGAGGCATTCTGCTTTGGTTTTTTTTGGTCACTGGACAATTCCAGGATTTCAGGGTTAATTCCAAATGTCATATTTTGCCACTACTCATTGACGGTTGCAAATAGCTACGCTAAAAAAAAAGGAAAAAGAGAACAAAAGAGGTTTCAGATATCCCAGTCCATTCCAGGAAAGCCTGCCAAGTCTCCAGAAAACTGAACTTAGTAAGTGAGACTATTAAAATCACAACTTTTTATAGAATTTTCTTTTCGTTCCACTTTCATCCTCAGGTATTTAATAGCAAATGTTGCACGTAGGACGTTGTTCACTTTCCAGGCTTTGTCTGTTTGTGTGACTACAGCGATTCCCCAGCGGATCCCACTGTCCAGGAACAGCAGTGCATCCCTTTGGAACTTCCTCCAGGCACTTGGGAATGTGCAGCCAACTAGGTGTGGGTGAGCACATCTCCCCACCAGGGTAACTGTGGGCTCTCACAGGGCCGTTCCTCCTGCTACACAATGTGGGGGAAGGCAGCAGCAAATACTGTTGAGGGCTGCACATGGAGTGTGCCACACGTTGTTTTAACAGCGCTGAAACAAAGGGAACGCAACAGTTTTGGAAAACGTTGCTCTTGCTCTGACTGCTGGGGCTTCAATTAATGCTTTCCTTTTGTGGGAGAGGAGTGTGGGGCAGGAAAGGAAACAGCCTCCTTAGGTACAGTAAATTTTACCCATTAGCAGTTATCTCTGCAAGTTAAAGGTAAAGGAGTAGGCATTATTCCATCATAAATCCCAAAGCAGCAGTGTAAGAATAAAATGATTACCAAGTGGAGGGGGAGAGGGTGAGTGATTGGACACTCCAGAGCATTGGACAGACACTCCAATTTCTTGGATTCTCTCCTTCCTCTCAGTACATCAGTTAGTCCAGGAGCTTCCCTTGCCCGTTGAGTGCCTCAGGTGAGGGGTGACTCACTTACAGCTCCGGGCAATCCTGAAAATGTGGAGCTGGTTCCCCCTGGAGTTATGAAATGGGGACGGGCTCCTCTTTTTTACAGTGGAAAAGTGTGAAATCACAGCCACATTGGCTGGAGTTGTTCCTCCTTGAACACTTACACTTCCATGTTGTTTTACTGTTTGCTCCATCCCATTTTTATGGGCCCCAGCCTTATGGATTTTGCAGTTAACTGTTTGAAAGGAGGCAGAAGTGATTTGCCAGGAGTGGACCTTTCTCCCACTAATGCTGGGATGATGTTTGTTTTATAGTGCATGTGGGCATAGTGGGAAATGTAAATGTGTTAAGTTTTACTGTCTCAACTAAAAAGATAATTAAAACAACCATATTCTGATGCTTGCCATTCTTTGCAATAAAAGCTCACATTTCTGTTCACTTCATTCACCTTGGTCTGTGCCTGCTGTCTTCGACTTATTCATCACAAAAAGTTTCCTGAATCAGCTTTGCTCTACCTTAACTGGAAAATTTGTTTGATTTTGCAGAGGTTCTGCACAGTGAAGTTCTTCTCTGAGCAGCCCCTTTTCTCAAGGAAGCTCCAAGAAAGCAGGTGGATGTGACAACATTGCTTTGGAGCTTGGAGCAACCTATTCTGATGGAAGGTTCTCTGTCCATGGCACCGGCGTGAAACCAGGTGATCCTTACAGTCCCACTCCAAACCATTCTGGGACTCTGGGATTCTGTTTAAATGTTCCCTGTCCATTGCTCACCACCATTCCCATATGCTTTGAAACCCAGCTGGTGTGTAACAAACTCCACACTGGGTGACAACTCTAATCTCAGTTCAGGATAATCCTGGGGTGCAAAAAATCCAGTGGAGACCATGAATGTCCTGAGACTCTACTAAATAAGTTATTCCAAGGGCAGGCAGTCAACTGATTGTCCAGTGGGAATGAAGGGAGGGAGCGGGAAGCTGGGCAGTTTTGATTTAAATGTCAGATTGTTTTGAAGCGCCGTGTGTGCAGTATGTAGGTCAGGGCTGAAGGGACAGACTGGATCTGCAGAGGTGCTGAGAATGATTAATTTCCCTGGGCAGAATTCCCCGGGTTTTTTTTCCCTGTGTGCTCAAGTCAAGCTGCACATTCTCATGGACTACGGGCTCAGGTTTCGGACTGTCTGCCCAAAGGGGAAATTTATCCTGGCAGCTGCTGAAAGGGGAACTCTTGTGGATTGGCACCACTTTGTGCATTAAAAGAATGATTTTTTTTTTTTGCTGCGTTTTGGGGAGCTTTTCAAGGATGGCTTGTTTACATTGCTGCTGTGTTCTCTGACCATTAGCAGCGGTGAGAGGTGATACTGGGGTGCTTTCCAGCAGCTGCCAGGCACCACCGAAGGTGTGGATCAGGTCCCTCTAGCTGCCCTGAATAAACACTACCTGTGTTCCTGTGGAAAACTGTGCTAGAGAGGGACTGGTTCTGTGGGGATGGGCTGACTGTCCACTTGGTCCAAAGTATTTTCGGTCATTAGCCCTTTGTTTGACACCCAGCTCCAGTCTATATTGCCAAACGAGATGCTAATGGAGTAGCATTGTTTTAAACACAATAAAATCCAGCCTCGGGAAATACTTAGGGAAGACTTAAAATCTCACTAACGCTCCTTTATATGAGCATGAGCCCTTCTGTCCTGTGATCCCAAGCAGTCTGAACTTCTCTCTACAACAAAACATTTAAAAACTCGGCTGAGAGGAAGTTTTAGATGACAGTAGAACACAGTCTGGAGAAATGACCTGATGTTCTGAAATACTAACTTCAAATATTCTCAACTACTGACTTTAATCAACAACTTATTGTTTACTTTTTTGGCACTTTGGTGTTCCTGTACACAGGAACAGATTTTTCAGACAGGTCCTGTGATTGTTGCACAGTCCATCTTCTCGTGCTTTCCACAGATCATAGTGGTCCCGAAATTGTCCAAAGGAATGTGTCTCGAGGGCCTGGGTTTTGCTGGGATTACTGGGATGCCTGAACACAAGCTCTGCCTTTGCTCCTGCTCACTCTTTCTGTTGTCACAGAGTCCCTGAGAGATGAGAAGCAGGTGGAGGGATGCACAGGATGTGCATTATACCCTGGATGTTCTGTGCTGCAAGGGTGGTTAAAAGATGGGTTTATAATTAAATAATGATCTCAGCCATATTTCCTAACACAATTTGGCAAGTTCTCCAACGCTTCTCCTGGTACGTACACACACAACCTGTGCGTATTTTCGGAGTAGAGCTTCACCATTGGAAAGGAGGCTTGCAAACAGTGCTGTTTACTGAATCAAATGTGTTTTCCTGGAATCCTAATGGATTGATTTCTTGCCTCTGCAGTTTTTTCTGGAAGCTGCCCCACGGTAGAGTTGTGCCTTGTGGGTCAGAGATGAAAGGAGCTGGCCTGTAACCTTGTGAAACCGAAACCCTTTTTTTCCGAAGGTACAGTAAAATTTTAGCTCTTGTGTTGAAATGCAGTTTTGCCTGCTCAGTAAAGCCTATTAATTCATATTTTTGCAGCAAAGAGACTACTTGGATTCCTTGTTGCTGGACACTTTTGGTAGCTGCTGGGTTTTTGAGGAGTCTTAAGTCAAAAATACTCTGTTTTAATTTTGACCTCTTTTTCATGGATCATAAAAAAAACCATGATCTGGCATTCTGTTTGTGCATAACTGTATAATTTCCAAATAATTTCTTCTGACCCTGTAGAGTCCTGTATATGGGACAAAACCTGTTAAAGATACTTAAAGGAGTTTGACATTGAGAACTGTCAGGTTTTTTCAGACCTACCTTTAAAAGTTTGTCACTCTGCTGACAGGTCTTGGGGTCTGACACATTTCCAGTATTTATGGTGGGAAATGGCATCGCAGCATTAAGATAAATTCTTTAATCCTGAAGCAGAACTTGGAAGCAAAGTGACAGGGAAATATACTGAGAAATGGCTGAGTTTTGTATGTTTTTGTCACCGCTCAAATCACACCCAAATCCAAGTGCTTTCTGATTTTCAAGCAGAAATTTCAAAAGCCTGCAATATGCTTTTAAAATTCCAGATTTCAGCTGAAACTCAAACTATTAAACCAGTGTAAAAGAATCTGTGCTGGAGAGATTTCCAGCCAGCTTGAAACAAAACCAATACTGGAATTTTTGAAAAATCTGATCTTGCAAAACTGCTCTGTGTGTTTCCAGGCCATTAAAGTCTGGGCAATCTAAGATAAGCAACTAAACTCCATGGATTTCTTGCAGCTAAATCTGGCTTGCAGGGAGTCACACTACAGACCAACCTCCCATCTTAGAGGCTTGTAGAGACAAAAAATCCACAAACCCCAAAGTTGTTTAAAAGCACTTCATCTGGTTTGAAATAATTGGCTTTTTTCAATTAAGAATTTCCCTTTTTTCCCCCCCATCTTTTGGATGGAGGAATTTTGTTGTTCTTAGTTGTATTTGTACATGAATTTAACAGCTATAAATTAAGACTTTTTTTTTTTTTTTAAACCACAAAACAAATCGAACTTGATTATTTTCAGAAATACCAGAATTTCTGGAACTATATTCAGAAATACAAAACTGGTTCATTTTTCTGGGATTTGAGTCTCCTCCTACCAAATTAAAAGAGAAAGAATTCTCCCAGAAAGTACAGACATGTCCATTTTCCAGGCAGACCTGTAATCACTTTAATCACTTCAGGCTTTGAGTGCAGGTTATCAGGGAGGAAATGACTTTTTCTCAGCAGTGACTGACATTCCCAGAAAATGTCCAGATTTTTGTCCATGTTTAGGAGAAGAGGCTGAAAGGCAACATTGTGATAATCTTTTCTGATTTGCTGTTCCATTAAAAGAGGTAAAAGTGGTCCTGGATCTCACAGTTTGGGAGATGGAAGTCTTCTGAGAGCAGGATGCAATGTGCCAGCTGCTTCCTTATGGAATTGTCAGGAGAAGCAGAAGGAAGGCTCTTCTTTTATTGTGTTAGGTGGTTGGCTGAAGTTGGGTTTTCTTATTAGTTGGGTGGGTTTTTAATTCATCCAGCTTTTTCCTTCATCTCCTTCTGTAACAACACGCTGGAGTTCCTGGAAAGGGGTAGCAGTGTGGAGGCAAATCTGAGGAAAAACTGGTTTGATTTGTGAACTTTTCCAATCTCCCATAGTCTCTCCATACAGAAACTTAAACTTTTTACAATAATTACACTTGCCCATCTTTTGGGGTTTGAATGGGAACATTCAGCATATCCTCTGAATGAACACCAGGAGTTGGAAAGGTCCCAGATTTAGGGAGGTGAGTGCTTCTGCAGGTGTGCTAGGTTTTATTGTCTGCCAGCAGCCAAACAGCAAATCAGACCAATTTAAATCTGACTCTGCTCTTGCTTTGAGATCAGGAGCCATTCCCTGAAATGCCTGAAGAGCTGCATCCAGACAAATCAGGGAGCTCTGGGCAGTGCTGCTGCTTGGAGAATCCCTGGGAACCCTCACCTGGCAGAGCTCGCCCCACTCTCTGAGCACCTTGTTTGCTTGAGTCTTTCTGAAGTTCACAGGAACAAAGAAAAACAGCAGTTTATCATGCCCATGTCAATTAAGGAATGGAGGAATTAACAGGGTCTGATATTTCTGCTAGTTTTGACAACATATATCAGAACTTCGAGAGTTCAATTCTGACTCTAAATTTGATTACCCGTTTTTCTCACTTCTTTCCACAAAGGAATACAGAGCATCCTGGTTTCATCTGAACTGGCTTGTTGTAATTTAAATTATCCTTCTACAGGGAATCCACATCCTAAATTCCCCTGTGTGAAATAAATTTTTCTTAGGAAACAAAGCATGTTTTTTTTAATTCTTGCCCCCTCGGTACGTGATCAGATGGTCTTCAGGACTGCAGCAAAGGTATGTGAGCACAGTGGGCTACCTCTGAGGCAAGGCATGCCAGGGTTAGGATGGAGTGGCAGACACAGATTCAGAAACGTGCTGGTGAACACAGGGAATCCTGCACATAATGAGGTTATTAAGTCCAACAGATATTAAGTATTTATTTTGCATTTTTTGCTTTAAAAGGAGGAAAAAAGTCAGCATGAAAGCGATGTCATATTGAATGATGGATCTTGTAGTCCTCAAAAGAGTAACCACTTCAGTTTAGCCAGAAAAAAGTAAATATTTCCTCCTAAGGACTGGATTCTTGAGATACTCATCAGCGTGTGCAAGAATATTACATCACTGTCCTCTGGGAATATCCATTTCCATCTTTTTCTGTAACAAACTCTGTGAGAATGAATCAGTTCCCTGAATGAAATCTCATTTTCTCTGACCTTTTCCACTACATACCCAGAACAGAATTAAGCAGAACAGAGGAAATGAAGTTATACTTTTATATTTAAAAAATTATTAAAGGCTTCTGCATCTGGGGGTGTTTATTCTCAGTCTGGAGAGTGGTGCTGGATTTTGGAGGACTATGTTCCAGGTTTCCATATGTGTGGCAGTTGGATGGCAGACAGGAAGGGGCTTTATGTTTTGGTACCTTAAATGACAGGTTTGTCCTTGTGCTTGGAAAGCCCAAGGCCTTGATGGCAGAGATTCCCGTTGGATCCCGTTGTATGTTCTTCTGGAGCTGCTCAGCATCCCTAGCCAAAGTTGGGCTTGGAATAATCTCACTGAACTCATTCCCCTGTTGATCCCAGGGATGTTAGTGATGCCAAGGGTGTGTTTCCAGTGCTGTTTATCCCTTTTAGTTGGAATGTTCATTTTCAAAAGGAAATCTCTCCAGAATCTGTTGAAAGGAAATAGGATGTGGTCAGGAATGGTCATTCCTTCCTACAGCTTCCAATCCACTGTTCCCTCTGGTGGATTTATACCTGGTAGAGGCCATGGAAAGCAAAGCAGTGAGGTTTCACCTGCTGTAGGTGCTCAGAAGGAAGTGCTGCTGGGTTTGCTTAAACCCAGGCTGCTTCAAGTCATAGAATCCTAAAGTGATTTGGGTCAGGAGGGACCTTAAAGCCCCTCTTGTTCCAAGGCCTTGCCCTGGGTGGGGACACCTTCCACTAGACCAGGTTGCTCCAAGTCAAAAATAAAGAGCTTCTAGCATGGGTTTCCTTGGGGAATTGAGGACCTCCATAATCCACATGGAACTGGTAGCACTGCCATAGTGCTTCACTCATTTTCTGCACTGCTGGCACGAAATCTCACTTTATAAAGAGCAGATGTTTTTGCTATTAAGACGCCCTTTTTTCACCATGTTTAGCATTCAGATGTTCCTGTGGTTGGAGTCAGATAATGGCTCTTTTTTTGTTGGGTTTTGTTTTTTTTTTTCAAGTCTATAAGAACTGGCCTTTAACCAAACCTCACTGCAAGAAATGTTTCTGTACTGGATGAAGAGAGGAGTGAGTCAGGCTCTTTGTCTACTTTGGGAAGTATGATTGGAATATGATAGTAAGTTGTTCCTGGTGACTTCTGAATGTAGGTAGGCTGGGGATGCTGTAGGTCTGAGCCTGAGCAGGACCACAGCTCTGCCAGGATTATAGAGAAAACCTCTGTTTTCTCCTCTTCC
Source organism: Pseudopipra pipra (assembly GCF_036250125.1). Lineage (NCBI taxonomy): Eukaryota > Metazoa > Chordata > Aves > Passeriformes > Pipridae > Pseudopipra > Pseudopipra pipra. Next base: position 1,215,763 of record NC_087552.1, read on the forward strand.
ATTCCTGAAGTTCCCTCTGCATCAAAAGGGAACTGTTATTTACAGGGGTTCAAACAGAAACTACTAAGGCCCATCCCTTCTCCTGTAGTACTCTGGATTTTGGCAACATGATGTGGCATTCCTGATATTACTGCAGAGATCCAGCAAATCCCAAAACTTGGCTGAAGGATGCGTGGCCAATCTTTAATCCACTTTATAGACAGTCCACAAGAAAGTGTATCCACGTTGCCCCGGACATTCCAGCTGCTCCATGGAAAATGTAATTCTAAAGCTTATGGCAGATTTTAAGCTATTTTTATATTTGTTACAGATATTTTATCAAGCTATAATTTAGGAACTGCCTCTGGATTAAATTTATTCAGTGAGAAATCATACTGGAAATTGCTGGTGAACAAGATTTCTCACAGCTCCTGGTTTGGACAGCCTTGGAAGCATAACAGGAGTAGCCTTTCTGGTTTCCTACATTCCTTCGGGCTTCAAAGGGCCTTTCTGTCATTTTGGTTTGGCTTTTCAGGAGAACATGAACTCTGGTCTTAATTCATTTGAACTTTGTGTACATCCTCAGAGTGGGTTCTGTTGGAGAGAGCTTGGAGAATTTCGATGCAGTGAGACCTCTTTTATCTCTCTTTTTAAGTTCATACAGGAATAATGCTGAATAAGGCTAAATTCAGTGTTTATGGAGCAGGCTCCAAAGGTCCCTCTGAACTTGCATTATTTCTAGAGCTGTAAGGTACAAGCTATTCTTTGCAGGTTGTGTGGGGGGGTAGGTGTGACCAGAGGCCAGGGCAGAGCAGCAGTACAAAAAAGAAGGCAGAGTCTATCTCAAAAACCAGAGAGCAGCAGCCCATGGAAGCTGTTCTGGCCTGAAGCAAGAGCATAAACCTGTAAAGCCCAAGAAAACTAGGCATTGTTTCCTTAGGAAAGTTTGCTTAACTGATAGACTTAATTTGCCAATGGTTATCTTTAAATTAGAATTACAATCCTTTGCCTGATTGCTTCAAGATGTACTGCTTTTTTTTTCCTTGAAAGGACTCTTAAATCCCAGGAGAATCCAGTTAAACATCTGTTCTGGCTACACAAGGCATGGTAATGGGTGGCTCCAGTGCTACTGTGATTAGAGGTGGCTCCTCGATTAATTCCTGCTCCACCTGGGGACATCTTTTAGTGGAAGCAGGTAAGTGCATCCAGTAAGTGATATAAATGTGTCCATGATGTGCTGAAATGGGAGTCAGGGCTTGTTTTCCCAGCAAATGTTATCACTCATCAAAGTCTTGATTTGAAAAGCTTGGAATGCACATACAGGTATTGACCTTTTCATAAGGGTCACATTAAGTGGGCAAACATTGTCTTGAGGCAAAGCATAGGAAAGATACAGCATAAGAGCAAATATAAATATTTTATGTATATTATTTGTTTGATTTATTATCTACATATTATGGTGTTTTATATATTTCTATACAATTTATATCTAGTATCTATATAATTATCTAACTTCTTTCATGTGTGATCTTATGAAATCATCACAGATTAAATTCATGGTGTGGTGTAACTGCAATGAATCATGTGCATCCAGTGAACATTATTTTAACTACCTTTTTTTTAATTCCCAAATCCTCAGTCATTATCTAATCCTACTCTATTAAAGGTGCCAGCCTGTTTACCACAAGTTTGAGTGACAGTTGTTGTAAATTTGTTTGACCTTGTGTATTCTTCCTTACACCTTTTATAAGAAGGTTCTGACTGTTTTGTTCAGTGCATGGTCCTGCTGATGTGTAAAATGCCAGCCTGGCTTTATTTAGCAGGCTGAGCTCTTGTTGGAATTCAGTGGAAAAATAGGATTCTGAGTCCTGGACAATTATGGATGAGAGCTGGATGTAGCAGCTCCCCTCTGGGCAGGCAGGTCAGGTCTCAGCCCCCTGAGTTCCTGTGGCTCAATCCACAGATTGATCTGAATGTCTGCCCCTTTTCTGGTTTGCTAGAGGAATGGGTGCAGCTCTGGGGATTCCAGGGAAGTACCAGATTCTCTCTGCTAATGCCAGTGGCCAGTTTATAGAATAAAGAAAGAAAAATAATGCTGCAATCTTACTTGATTGTGCTGATGGGCTGGTGGTTGTGATGATGGGATGGTGACAAAGGAGTTGGTGAGTCGGGGACTTCCTTTTCTGTTGGAGATGCCATTTAGGATTGAGTTTGGGAAAGGAGGGAATTCTTAACTAGTGGCTGCATCCTCTGTGTGGGGAAGCTGAGCTGGGCGATGAAACACCGAGTTCCTATTCCCTGATCATTAAATACACACGAGGAGCTGGGACAGATGGGCCACATTCCATGTTTTCAGAGCATATTTCAGAATTAATTGTGCTGACAATGTTTTAGAAGGAGCAGCTCCAGACTCTTTTCTCTTTGGCAACAGTGGCTTCTGGCTGCTGTCAGGCAGATGAACATGTTTCTCTGGGTTTATTATTTTGGGTTTGGCTCCCATGCTCACTGTACAGATGACTGGGGGCACAGGGGAGCATTACCTACGTTCATTAAGCAGCCTTCAGATACTTGCAGCAGTCAACAGCTTTTTACCTGAGCCCCTGTGGGTTTGGGAGAGGGAATAGCACTGGGCTAGATAAGGAGAGGTGGGAGGGAAGCCTGGAATAGGATCCAGGCTGTGTTGCTGTTTGTGGCCAGTAGAGATGGCTGTCAGGGATCCAGAGGGCTGAGGTCTGGTCTGCGGAGGATTCCAGTGTGGTTTAGTCTAGACTAAACATTTTTGGATGCACTGAGTCTATCACTCTTGCTCAGACTCCCCTGCCAGGGACTAATTGGAGCTGATGATTGCCTGCCCATGAGACTTGAGAATTCCATTTGGAAGGTGCTTTTTTTTTTTGTTCTTTTCCTTGTTTCAAAAGCATTTTACAGGTTTTGGCAAGAGGCTATTTTTGGCTCTAAAATGACAAAAAAAATATTTTCAGCACAGATTTAGGCATAACTGTTAATATTCTCCAGATTCCTTCATTTAAAAATTATGCCAATTACAAACAAACAAAAATCCACCCCTCTCTCCAATTTAGCTAGCCAAATTTACTTTCTGTTCCTTTCTTTTCAGCCTATAAAAGCTCTTTCCTTCAGGCCTTGAAATGCAGAATGCATTCCTTCCTCCTGGTTTTGATGGAGGTCCATTATATGTTTCTCATACAAAATTTGCATGTTGTGGTAGGGTTTCCAAAGCATTCCTCCTCAGCCTCCTGTTTCTGTAGTTGGAGTCAGTGGGATCAGTGGTAGGCTGATTCTGGGCACCTGGGAAATCTCGTTCTTGCTCAGACAGTTTGGTTTTTGTTCATTCATATCCTATAAAACACTTTACCTGAATGGGCCTTGAATGCTTTTACTTCATTCTGAGTTTTCAACATATGTTACTTGACAGTGAGAACAAAAGGAAGGTGATATATAGTGTAATATAATTAATTTTAGGAATTTCTTTCCAATCTTATGAGGAGGTTTGAAGCATCTCCTCACCCCATGTCCAACCTTAAGGAAGAAACCTTAAGGGCAGACATTTTAATGGTGGCCAATGAAACAAAGAGTTTTTTGGAGAAGAGATATCAAAAGCCAATAATTATTAAAATTAAGAGGGTTTTTTTATAGACTCTTTTGTGTTTGTTTCCATAATGCTAATTCAGAAACAAAGGGATTTTGTAAAAGACATGAAGTCCTTAATAATGCAGTTTTACTCCGTGTACATTTCCATATTCTTTTAAAATCAAAACCAGATCTAGAAGTAGCAGCAAGGGATCTGCAGAACTGGTGAAAAACAGAAACTTTGCAAAGGAAGGCGACTCTATCACATAAAGGTCTTCAGGCTGCTGCCTCAAGAGCTGGTGTTTATAAGCATAAATAGAGATTGGAATCAGCATAAGGCTGTGATTGGGATGAGATAAAAAGGTACTACTTCTCAAAAATCCACTTGAAGTGGGTCAGAGTTTGAGGACCTGGAGTTAAAAGATCCAGTGATCACCCTTGCATATGTTACTGTAAGAATCAGATAAGTATTGTCTTCTCTGTGTGTGGTGAAGGTAATTTCAGTATTTCTCTGGAAGTCCTAGCTCAGCTGTCTGGCTGGATGGGAAGAAATGCAGACTCCCAGAAAAGTTCTCCTCACTTACTCATGGTTTTATAATTTCTATGGTAAAGCCTGTTTTGTGATGAGTCAGGCAGTTCTGGCTCCTGTTTTGTGGGATAAAACTCCTGACATCCTGTGTTCCTCCTGTCCCAGTAGCAGCCCTAGAAATCCTGAGATCTTCCAAGCTCATTCCAGCTCTCAGTAGAGATTTCTGCAGAATCTTTGGAGCAGCCTGGCTCTTGCAAAGAAATCTTCTCCTGGAGGGTCATGTTCCTGCTTTACCCCTGCCTTGTCTGTGCCCTCTCATTCCTTGGAAAGACTTCTGAGGAAGTGGCAGCTGACTGACCCTAACAGGATCACAGGAATTGGACTCATTGACATTCCTCCTATAGGTGAGGGAAATAGCTGACTGTAGGTACACACAGAGAACAAATGAGCTGCAGTGAGAAATGCTAATTCCAGCTCTAGACTGTCACGGTCAGTCCAGGTGAAAGTCAAGGTAAAAGGCTTTTGTAATTAAATTTTTTTTTAAGAGTCCAGGGCTGGTCTTTAAATAAAGCATTTGCACTCACTTGTAGGAGCTTAAGCCAGTTGTGTGCCCTCTAATTACATCAGCCCAGGAATGGGGGTGTGGGAACAGCACCAAGTACTACAGGAGCTGCCAAGAGTGATTTCTTCCAAGCATCCATGCGGAATGTCAGCCTGTGCTGAAGTCAGGCTGTATTTTAGCAGTAATGCTTTCACTCTCTGCCGTGGGGTTAGTTCAGTCATGGCCTTGTCACAGGCAAAGTGGAAAATGCTGGAGGAATGCCACGTTAATGCCAGGATGGGAAATACTGGGCTCTTATATTGTTGTAAAAATGAGGATATGAAAGACCTAAAACAAGGGCACAATGACCCATTTCATCTCAAATAGTAGAAACCATGAGACAAATAATATATATTAGCATCACTCCATTAAATCAGTGAATTTGTCTTGATTTAGACCAGCTTATTGTCACAGCACATTTCTTATACTAAGGCAAACTGTACTTAGGAGAAGTGCAAAGGGTTTTCTCTTAAAGAAACCTGGGATTTAAAAGAAGCAATAAAAAGTACAAGAGGCCTTGTCACATAGTTTGAATTTACCTGGCTGGTAGCCAGCAGCCCGAGGTTTGATTTGTATCCCAGCAGGTCACTGCAGATTACAGCATTTGTGCTAAAATGTGCTTAACTTTGTTAAAAGGCAGCACAGACAGACAGTGTGTGATCAGTTATCAGTTTTAAGAGAATTCCCCTAAGCTGTCAAGAAAACTGCTGCATGCATCCATGTGGCCTATTTTGCTATTTCTCCTAATATATTTTCTTGTTTTTACTGTAATTAAATGCATTACCTAGTCTTAATTCTTTCCAAATGGCAAAAAGAGGGCATTTTGCATCATCATAATAAAAGCTGAGATGCATTGTAACGGAATTAGTCCATTTATTAGAAAAAGGGTTTAAAAATCAATCAATATAATTATTTTAACTAAGTCCATAAAGGATAAACAGTGTTCCTTGGCTCAGGTGATGCAGGTGGTGAACAATCTTACAAACCTATAACAAGCTTTATCTCTGACCTCAGAATAAGTCTGTGAGTAATCTCTCTCTCTTTTTTTTTTTAAATGCTCAGCACATTAGTTGCTTATTGTTACTTCTTGGTTTATCTCTGTCTTTAGAGTTAGAATTCCTTCAGTTTTGCCCAGGTTTCCACAGGAGCAGGATTAAACCTGCTAAAAGCCAGCAGTGGCATGAAAAAAGAGTGCCAGGCAGGCATTAGCCTCTTGGGAAGAGGAATTCCAGTAAGGAGCACTACCTCTCAGAGTGTCCTAAAGCCTTCCTTGAAATTGGAAAGTTGTAATTTTAAACTGCTGCAACTGATGAAGATCTTGGCACTGTCTCTGATGATCAGCTCCCCACAGGCTCTTCTTCATCCTTCTGGCTGTGACTTGATTAAGTGGATGGATTCTAAAGGGAAACCTCAGCAAACCACCTTTTGAGCTGTATTTATAGCATGGTGTTTTTCCAGAAACCAACTGGTGATAATTAATAGATAGCAGCAGCAGTGTGCTTCGTTTTCACAGAGCAATAACTCCTCTCAGAAGCAGCCCAAATTTCAGGCTGATGACAGTGTTATTGTGTGGCAAATGGAGGTGTCGGTTCTGTTCCACCTCTCAGACTGGGAGGGAAATCATTTAGTGCTCACAGCAATCAGGAGTCATTAACATATTAATAGAGAGATAATATTTGCCTGTCTCTATCCCTGGCTGAGCTCTGATGCTCAGCCCACCCAGGCTCTGGTGATTGCTGCAGCCAAAGTCAGAATTCAGTCCCAAAGCATGGCCAAGGGGTGTAAGAGTGACAAAATGAGTCAGAAAATCAAAAAACCAGTGAAACCTGAAGAGGCTACTGCTGTTCTGTTTTCCTGTGCTGCAGGATTCAAACACTGAGGGAGAGGAGTGAGGGAAAGGATAAAGCTCCAGTTTACCTGCCTGGTGTGGGAAGGATAAATGAAGGAGATGCAAGTGATTAGATATAAAGTGATCAGTGCTCCCTTTTTGACTCTTTCATCCTCTCACAGGTGACGAGAACAAAGACATACCTGAGAGAGTGCAGGGGGCTTTGAACAGATGCTGACTAAACATCTGTGGGATGTTGGGGAGCTGACCTCAGCATGGTGTAATGAAAGGAAACGCTGAGGCTGGGGTTTCTCAGGGAGTGTTTGGGTGGTTGCTGACCATGTCTGCACCACTGCCATGTGGGGGACAGTTCACTCTCCTCTGAAGGGAATGTCTCAGTGACTGGTGCGGTGTCTGGATGAAGGGTGGGTGCTGCCTTTGCTCCATTTCACCAGCAACCAACACGAGCAGAGGACGAGGAAAATCAGTTCCATGAGTCAGCTTGGCCAGTTCTGAGTTTGTGTTGATCAGGGATACAAATCGTTGAATAAAAGTGATTTTGTGTTAATAATGGGATGGGAGTTACTGTGTGGGATATGTGAGGCTTTTAGGAGAGCCATAGGGATATGTTCCCTTGGGACAGAAGTCCCTTTCCATGTTGCAGAATACTTAATGTCACATGTGGGACAGTAAGAGCATGTTAATCTTCAGCCCTTTCCATCCTCAGTCCTTGCAAAGGGAGACAGCTCTTGGCATCACTCTGGGCTCTGTGCAGAGGGACTGTCTTGTGTCCTTCCCCAGCACAAAACATCCATTTTATGCTTTGTACCTTTCTTGGGGGAAGAATAAATTTTGGGACTGTCACTGATTCCTTTTGTTCTGACTTGATTGGGGGGGGATAGGACAGGGAAGGGTGACTTTTCTTTGAGATGACTAACCTAAGAAAAACAAACATTGCTGGCACCAGAAAGGAGAGGAAATCAATGACTGTGTGCTGTAAAGGAAGAGGCAGGAGCAGCACAGCTGCCTCAGCACTCTGCCCCACCTCAGTCTCCAGTGCAATGTGCATTGACTGGGCTGTCTGCTTTGGAACACTCCTTTGGCAATGCTTATGTGGTAAAACGGAGCTCAGTGGGCGTGGAGGAGGTCAATGGATTTGAAAAAAATTCAGAACTTACTGAAGTTTGCTGGATCCATGAGATGGATCTGTCAGTGTGTGTCAGGTATGAATTTTGCATTCAGTGGTTTGTTTACACTGGACAAATGGCAGCTAAACACAACCTAATCTTTCCAAGAGCAAACCTTCTCCAGTTTAATGAGAGTGAGAAAGTCTACCCTTACCATTCCTAGTCCAACCTTCCAGAAGTTTGATATTGCCCTATGTATACCCTGAGAGAAGGATCCCTTATTTCAGAGTCTTCATCATGGTACAGGAGCACCCAAGTTGGTTCTACCACCTCTGTTTTCTTTTGGTGTGAAGTTGCTGAGATAATATCTGTGTTTAAGGGAAATGAAGTCAGAGTTCAGAAAATCCCAGCCCTAGGGGCTGTTCAGACATTTGAATATATTCACTTTTACATCATTTCAGTAGGAGAACTTTGGGAAATACCAACTGTCTCTCTCTCAATTTTCTTTTTCTATGGACTCTCCATTTTGCATTTAGGTCCTCACCTTCCAAGGAAGTATCTCAGCCTTTTTCATATTTCACTCTCTGCTTTGGTATTTCTGTTTCCCCTGCCATTCTCTGCTTATACTCTCTTCCTGGGGAAGTAGGAGGATTCAGGTATTCATACCAGAAGAATTATTAGTGCTGTAGTTTCAGCTCTGCAATTTGCAGCTTTCCCTTGCTTTCCTTGAGCTGATGGAACCTTCTGTGTGGGAGCAGTTGCATGGATTTTCTGCACAGGTCACAGGGTAAGCAATTATTCTTAATACATCCAGAGTAAAATCCACAGTTGTATCATTGCAGCACAGCTCCCTGCCATTCCAGTAGGAACATCCAGCTGAAACGGATGGTGCTTTGCCAGGATGGAAAAGGAATCTTCCTTAGGACAACACTTCTCCTTTTCTTCATCTGAAGTTGTGCCCTTTGTATTAGTACCATTTTTTCAGCTTGTTGTTCTAACTCATTTTTTCTGAGGATCAGGAAGATTTCTGCATGGAGCGTTTATTTAAAATATTTTAATATATAAGACATACGGATCCAACTGGAGCCTCATTAAAAGATGTTTGCCAAAATTGGAAAGCCTTCGGAGGCCTATTAGAGTGAATTATCCTAATTAGAAGCATGAATTCTGTCTAACAGCTCAAACTGCTTCAGCGGATCTGGATTTTTTCCCAAAACCTGCCAAAATTTAAGGACCAATGTCTGTGTGGCTTTCCTGTGCCTTGTAGCCAGGACAGAGAGCAGCCAAGTGCTGTCTCTGCCAGCTCTATAGTCAGAGTATCATTGAAACAAAATGCTTAAGTAGCAGCAGAAACTGCTTTGGCTTTTCTGAGCACGTGTGAGATGTTTTTAGATAAGAATTCTCATTATTGTTGTGTACAGAAAGGACCTACTTTTCTCCCTGTAATAATTTTATACAGATGAGCAGTGGGAATTAAACCCCATTTCTAGTCTCTGCTGTGAGCCACTCAGGAGCGTGAAACACATGGAAATGAAGGTCCAAAGCACTCAGATTTGTCATTTTGAATGTAGTGTCCCCACTGTTCCTGGCCCAAGGTTTCGGGTAAGTGTTCCCAAAGAAGAAGTCACTTTGTGTAAACTATCTCTACTTTGTCTGCTCTAATTATAAAAGCATCAAGGGGTGTTTCCTCCCCCATAAAATTCCCTGGCCTTACACTGCCAGATGTGGCCATAAGTCACACAGCTGTAAATCAGGCCAGTCCCTTTCTTCCTCTTGCTGAAACCTGCCCTTCTCAGCTGCTCTTTGCTTTTGCTTCCCCCTCAGAATTAGAAGGTATTGTCACAATATGAACCGTAAACTTAATCTCCGGTTCTTACTCAGCTTTTCTGAGGCTGATAAGCAGTTTGAACTGGTGCTGTGTTACTGGCAGTGCTCATTTGGGGTTGGAACTGCCTGGAATGGTGCCCTGGAACCCATTCCCGAGGTGGGAACCCTGGCCCCGGCCATATGTGTAAGTCTTCTGGCACCTCCTCCCTTGCAAAATGAGGAAGGTTTTTGCCTCTCTGGTTTATGCTGTTTTAGGTACTGCACATGCTGATGGCATCCAGCTGGTGAGTTACTGTGATCCCGAGACCCATAAAGAGCTGGATATAAAAGCTGGAAAGGTAACTAATCCTTTTGAAACCAGGCACCCACTTCCAAGTTCAAGCGACTTTCCATGTAGGATTGCTGGACAGAGCAATTTTTCAATTCCAGATTTGACATGGAAGCCCCATTTCTTATTCTCTAAATTAGTTTTACTTCTCGATTAGCTCATTCTGTGCAGAATATCCTTCTTTCTCGCTGCCTCTTTGTGTTTTCTCCTGGGTAGCAATTTGCAAAGGGCTCATCTTAGAACTCATTTTCACTTCTGAGTTGCTGGAGTCTTCAGGGAACACCCACCTCCTCCAAAGGCCTAAGTCAGTGCAGGTTCTCTTGAATTCCACCCATGCCAGCTGAGAATATTTGGATACTCGCTCCTTCCTGAAGAAAACAATACTGGCAGCTACTTTAAACTTTTTATGTATTAGCTAGAAGTTGTGTGTGAATCTGGGATCACGTAGGAGACCTTTTTTGTAGGATACTCCCGTAGTTACATTTCTTTTGCCATATAATTTTTGCTAATAAACAATATTATTCCTGCCCAGTAGCTATGCTATAGTAAATTATTACTGATTTTTCCTCTGGGACTGACATTTCCAGCAAAATGTGTCTGTTGCATTTTCTGTAAATGCTGTTTTACACAGAAGTTATTTATTTATGAAACCATAAGGAGTTGATGGAGGGGTTTCTTCAATTCTATTTCATGCGGGAAATGCTGTCCTAAAAAATGGTGTCTCTGGAAGGGATGGAATCTAGCGATGTACAAGGAGGAGCGAAGGTGCAGATAAATGTAATAATGTCTTTAGATGGCTGTTTGAATGCGGCAGCTGCCAAGTGGGTTAAATAGCAGCATTTTGCAATGCAAAAGCTGCTAGAAGCTGATAATTATCGTGCCTTTGAGAAAGCAAAGTCCTCTCATTATAAATACGTAATGAACTATGAATCTCCATCTCAGGCACAACTATCTGAGATGAAATCTTTTTCCAATTTGCATTGTTCAAATAATTATATCTGGCCGGGGTCAGGGTTTGGATAATGCATTCCCAGCCCCTGGGTTTATTCGCTGGCTCCAGGACCAGCCCACAATGTCAAACAGCCCGCAGAGGTTTCGCATTGTCTCTGGTTTGGCTGTTCTCAGCCGCGCTGCTCCTTCCTGCTGCAGTCTGAGCCGTGCCGCCGTCGGAGAAGTGCTTCTCCAGGCTGTGCCTTGCCTTGTTTCCTGAAGCTTTGCTTTCCAAACAGCACATCCACTTAAAATGCAGAGGCTTCGTTTAAGCTGCATTCCTGGGAGCGATCCTCTTCCCAGTTCCAAGCGGTAACCACAGTTAAAGCAGTACCAGAGAGCTGGTGTGCGCAGCGAGGCCAGGCTCCGACAGCAACATCTGGATTTGTTAGGATGAGCTGGAGGCTTTGGGAGCAGCATTTGCTGCCTGTTTTGGTCAGCCTGTGTACATGCTTTATCCTGTGCCTTGTGATGGGGTGGCCGGGAGAGCAGGGCGGGATGATAAGGAAGCTAAAGTATGGGGAGGGAGTAAAAAGGGACTTTGCAAATGCAAATCCATGTCATTCCCAGCACCCCGAAGGTGCCCGAGGCAGTCCCCTCATTGTTAAGTCAAATGTGCTGCCTGAAATGCCGGGTGGTTTCAGTGTGTGTGAGCCATTCAGAGGATGGAAAGCATGGAAATGAAGGTCCAAAGCAGTCGGAATTGTCATTTTGATTGTAGTCTCCCCACTGTTCCCGGCCTGAGGTTTGAGGTAAATGTTCCCAAATAACAGTGGCTTTGTGTAAACTATCTCTACATTGCCTGCTTTAATTATAAAAGCATCAAGGGGTGTTTCCTGCCCCATTAAAAAAAAAGTTCCACTTGAAGGCCTCTTCCTCAAAGAAGTAGGTGGAAGTTTTAAAAGAAATTTTCTCCAGTCGTTTCAGTTGGGAAGAGGCTGTTTTCCTACCCGGCTGTGCAGTGACAGCCCCCGTGGCACTGTTCCCCTTATCCCTGCTGGCAGTCGGAGCTCTAACATCACAAGGATGGGCCAGCAGTTCCTTCACTCTGACTTTCCACGGCTATTAAATCCCTCAGGGAATTGGAGTGACCTCCTCAGGGTCGCTTTTCTTTAGGTGCTGTGATGCTGCATAAATGTGAGCTGTCACTTGGTGCTGCTTGTACTGGTGACACCTCAGTCCTTCCCAGACCTGCACTGCCAATCCATTGTCTGCAGCTGCAGACAAATGAGCTGCCTCTGTGTTCCTGGAACTCAAAGTGACCTGGATGGCATTTGCTTTTATTCAGCAGCCTGTGCACGTGAACTCCCAGTGAGTGTTCTCTTAAAAAAAAAAAAAGGGAACAGCAACTGGCAAACTGCCCTGCACTGGGGGACACTTAAATCCTGTCCACCTTTAATTCCATTTTCTTTTCATGTCTTTTGCCTGTAAGTTCTGCAGGGTTGTCTCTTGTCCTGTGTTTTCATCCAGCACCTTGCACAGCAGAGGCACCATCTGGGCTTGCAGCTTTCACCTCAGTGCTGATTCTGAGGATGAAGAATCACCTCTTACCTTTCTCAGGTGAGGTTAAATGTCACTTCAAGTATATTTGAGATGTTAAAGTAGATTTCTGATGAAGATGAGTTGATTTTCTCTCTTGTGCTATATGTGCTGGAGCTTTTATGTGTCTGGAAGCGAGCATGTTTCCTCTTCCTAGAACACAGAATTCACAGATTACATCACTGAGTGACATTTTTTAAAGCTGATTTTTGTGTTCAACAGTTTGTTTCTTTTCTCTGTAGCTCAAGGAAAGGACATGAAATGAGCCAAGAGCATTGTGTGAGTCAAGAGGTGCAGAAGTGCTGCCAAGCAGTGGCTCCCACCGTGTTGGGAATGGTGAATTCCAAAGAAATGGCTCTGTGGTGCAGCTGGCAGCAGCAGCAAGGTCACCCACAGAAAGGAGGCAGGCAGCAGGTAAGAGTCTCAGTGTCTCACTTGTCCATCCAGACACTTTGTGGTTTCCCACTCTGTGGTGTGGGGAGCACATCAGCAGGTCACCCTTGGAACACTGGATGCTGAGCAAAGTAGGAAGAAGGTGAGAGTGAGGAGCAGGGAGGGAGGGAGTTATTGATTTGGGACTGCAGCAGTGAGAAGTGAGCCAGCCCTCTGACTCCAAGGGTTTTGCCTCGTTCACAGAAATAAGTAACCTGAGGTACAAGATTCTTAACACTTCAGCAAGATATTTCTTTGTCCTCTGTTGGCTTCTTCCAGTTCTAGACAGCTGTGCCTATCTAATTCCAAAGTGATTCCAGCCAGTCTGCTGCTGTACTGGCACTGTTCCAGCCTACCTGTGGCTGTGTGTGCCCTGGTAACTGAGTGCCTGCACAGCCCCAACGTGCAGAAGCAGCTGCATCACCTCCCCATTTGAAATTAGGTACTCGAAATAATCTTTACTTGGTGAGAAATAAAGAATATTGCCTAATAAAGGTAGCTCTAACTTTCTGGATTTTTTTTTTTAACACAGTACCAGCCCAATATCTTTCTGTGTTTATTTAAATGGGAAAAGTTTAATCTTCAAAAAGCAGGGCCTACTGAGACTCCCTCAGTCACAACCATTAGTTGTTTTCAGCTCAGACTTTTCATGTCACAGTCTTGGCATCAAATATCTTGTAGTAAATCTAATTTCATAGCTTGGACTGCACCCAACAGTGGGATTATACCTTGAGTATCCTATTTGAAAAGGCAGAGCATATTGTGCTGAGTACAGGTGCAGAAACAGCAAGCCAGCTTTGCTCTGAAGTGATGAAAACCAATTTCCTGGGAAGGGAGCTGTATATTTTCTCAGAACTTTAGGCAGCAGAATATTAAAATGTGTCACTTCTGGACATGCAGGTTTAGATTTCATTTTGTTTCAGTTCCTTCTTGCTAGATTGCAATCCTAAATTAGGATTTAATTCCAAGAAAAGATTTTATACCAGTATCGAAACTGAAAAAAAATATCCAAGCCTGGATTTTCTGAAGCTTCAATATTATTAGGAAATCCCTAGTTCAGGATTTAAAATCAGTAAGACTCTGATGGGTATTTTTTCCATTTTTTTGCTCCTAGGCTAATTCCTAGGAAAATTTAAAATCTTTTAAAATGGTTAACAGTTAAATCATTAATTTTTCTCATTTCCTGCTTTTACACTTTGAATTCAAATGATATGTACACGTATCCCCTGGCAAAGCACTCAGGAAGCTAAAAAAAATAAGAGCACTTATATGGGATTATAGATGTTTCCTGTTCTTCACGTGCTTAAGTGTTTTACTGTAGCACAGGGCTTCATAGACCCCTAAGGAAAAGTTCTGACAAGTATTTTAGGGGTAATCTGGTTTCTCTGTATCACACTGAGTACTTTTGGCATTTAATCCAGAATTAATTTTCAACAGGTACCTGTGCAGTCAAAAGCAAATCTTTCTGTTTTTCATTTATGAACTGTTTCTGTGCATATGATGGCATTGCTTCAGTAAAGTATAAATACTTAAATTATATCATGGAAGAAGGAATTCCTGTATTTCCTTCATCTGTTTTGAAGGACTTTTCTCCTTTTGAGGCTGATGTTGCAGCTTGTCTTTAAAGCCACTTGGACTCCTTCACCTTACTGCTTACATTGCAGATTTAGCAGGAACAGTCTCCTTGACAAGGAGACTGTCTTGGAGATCTCCACCATTTGCCAAATTTTGTTAAAATTGGACAGTAAAACCCAAACATATTAAGGAAGCACATATGTACACACAGTCATAAAAGAAGTCTTCTTTATAGAGTAAAATAGCAAAAAAAATACAATTATTTGCACTTTTCCATCATGTAGCTTCAATTTAATCCATTTCTGAGATGTCTTAGTGGCCTGTATGTTGACTTCTAATAAATGGTAGCAGTCACAAAGATGAAGAAGTTGAAAATGTAGCCTGTACTGACAGTTCATCACTCCCTTGATTCTTAGATAAACCTGCAAAGTGAGAGGGTGAGACCAAAGATCTTTTTCCACTAAATTTAGACTTCAGTGTTGACAATGGTGTATGGGAATGCCTGTAATGGGAGAAAAGGCCTCCCCGATGGAAAATAATGTACCTTGGGTTGGATCCTCACTGGCAGGAAAGGTGTTTACTTTAAAGAGATGCTTTTAAATAAGAAGTGAAAGGTTGCTCAGCTTATCAGCCAGACTGAGAAGGCCAAGGGTCCTTTGATAAGGAGTTTCATACCAGCAGGAGGGTTTCCAGAGTTGTTAGCTTGGGCTCTGTCTTTTTTAACTGTCCAAAAAGCTTTCTTTCCTACCATACTTCTTCTTTTCACTTGGTGCCTCTTCCTTTTGTTTCTTCTTGTTGCAACAATATCCTTTATTAATCTGTATTTTAGGCTGAAATCCTGTAATCCCTTTGGTGAGGTCAGGTACTCACCCGGTGGCATTCCAGTGTTTTCTAAGGAACTCCAGCAGTTTGTGCCAGCTGGGGATGTCTCCTTCTTCTGTATCACTGTATAAAAAACAGGAGTGCTTTGGTGTAGGTAGAGTGGGATTAATGTCAATAACTATGTTGATATTTGGCTAAGGAATCTCGAGCAAGTGTTGTGCTGCTGACTCACACGAGGTGGGCAGTCCCAGCCCAGGCCAGCACAGATGGAGCACATCAGTGCAAGCTTGGATGAAAAAAAGGCACGGATGAAGGGCTGGGAATGGTATTACGGGATAAATGAAAATGGGAATAAAGCACTGCCGTGCTGTCAGCACTCAGGAGCCATCAGGAGGGGGAAGTCAAAGCCCAGGCAGGGTCACAGCCTCCGTTGCCTGCGATGGTCCTTGGGCTGGGCCCACCAAAGGGACTCAGTTTTCCTTCCAATGACTCACTCTAAAGGCACCTCTTATCCTCCAGCTATTTTGGAGCCTATTTTGGGCAAACAGGCAAACGTTTTATTGGACAAACGTGATTGTCACTCCAGAATATTTCAGGTTATTTTCAATGCTGGTTTCTCTTTTTTCCCAGTCCTCAGGGCTCTCTTTGAGCCCTTCAGATGTATTTGCCTACTGTTTTTGCCTCCCATACTTGAGGCACACCGAGGTGTTTTATACAGTGATGGGTTAAATATAGAAAGTGCCTTAGAAAGGCAGAACAGAGCAACCACTCAATCACTTCACACATGGAACACTGGACAGTAAATGAAGGGCTTCAGTAGCAGCAGGGCTGGGATTCCTGACCTCTGGCAGGCACCCCTCCCACTGAGGGTGATTTTAAGGAGTTACTGTTGATTTCTTTCCACTCTGCCCCTTATCAGAGGGGACAACTCACTGCTGGCACAGATGGCCCAGGAAGGCAACTTTAAATCATCCAGACCTCCGCAGTGAGAGCAAGATTTCAGTGTGGGAAAGCTTTCCTATAAACTCAGCCCAATACTTAAAAGCCTTTTAAATGACCTGAGCTGATGAGTGGTTTTGCTGTTTAAATCATGTGGAATACAGAGCTTTACAGAGTTGTAAAGAAAAATAGATAAAATTATGCACTGTTTTATTTTATTTGTCTTTAAGGCGTTAGATTCAGTAAAACCTGCAAAGGACAAGAAGTTAATGTACTGCAAAAGATAAAAGTGGTGTTACCAGAACATGCTGCTGCCAGCCCAAAGGGTTTAAAAAGCCAGCTAAAAATTACTCAGACTGACCAAAAAGTGCTGAGATTAGTCACATTTTAGTATTCTGTGTGATTGCTTTTTAGGCTTTCCACAGAAGGTTTTGAGGAAAAGGTTTAAATACTCACGTTGTAACATGTGAGCCTCACGTTCAGAAAGTCTTTTGGTTTTTGTTCAGGAAAATGGGAAGACTGTGCCAGTATGTCTTGTAGGGCAATTAGAAACACCATATCCTAAGGGGGATAAACAAGACTGAAGGGCTCAGCCACTGACTGATGGATCCTGATCAGTGGTTTGGGTAAGTAGGAAGTGAAGGGGATCACCCATGTCCCACAGCTGGCTGGATTAAGGAGGGTTTCTAGTTTCTAGAATATGGAATCAGTGAGCACTGAGCTGGCACTCACTTTGCCCAGGGTTTGAATTCCCTCATTCGCCTGTGCTGAATTCAAGTTCTAGTTGAGTGTAGAATGAAGCCTGTGAAAAGACTGTGGTATCAAGTGTCTCTTCCCCAAAGCAGCAAGGCAGCAAATAGCAAATTAAGAGACTAGGAAAAAGATCACGTGTGATGCTGCATAGCACCCTGGGAGAATCATTAAAGGAGAGCTTCTTTATTTTGTTTTACACTGAATAGTGATGGTCTAAGCCCTTTCTTCCTTTGAGATTAAACCCCACATTTTTCTTTAAAATGCAGTTCTTTTCTAATAAGAATCCAAGTTTACAAATTCTAATTGTTTGGCTATTTCACTAGAGGACATTGCTCAGTACTTTCACTGAAGGGACTCTTGCTCAGGCTCTGACAAAGGGAAGCCAGGTGAGGGATGTTGGCAGTGGCAGTTACTGATATTTTAAATTTGGCTTGAACTTCCTCAGAGGATGAACTTCCCATTTGAAGCTGAATGCTACACCTGTGTTTTGGACCTCCTGTAATTTGTCCTAAAGTCAGAACCTGCTGCACAGACTGGGAGGCTGAGGGGAAGCTAAGACTCCCAACTAAAGTTGGAACTGTAAGGTAAGGAATATGCTTTAATTATACTTCCTTCATTACTACTCTAAGTCCACTAAAACCAGCAGAATGCTTGGGCCCTTGAGCTCGTGGCTGTTCATGTTCCTGCACAGCTTTTGAATTCACTGGCTGAACTCAGCTGAATCCAGTAAATCCACAGAGGTATCAGAGCTCCAACAAAGGACACGTGTTGTGTGACTTGGCACACGACTTGAGGCTCAAGAGGGGGAAAAATGGTATTACTGGTTACACTTTGCAAAATGTACCATGGTTTCATTTGGGAAATAAAGATGGAAAGAGGAGAGATTGAAATCCCTTAATTATGCTGATCTTGATAGTGTGATATCCTTTTAGAAATTCTATTGGACAAAAGGAAACCTGAGTGTTTTCTTAGTCTTCAGATGCTTTGCCATTTTTAATTGTTTTCAAAATGAAGTGTTGTGTGGGACAGACAACACTGTAGGGCACCTCCTGGAACCAGGGGCCACTTCAACTGAGCATTCCAGTCTGGATAAAGGTGTGCAAACCAAATAAATCGATAAAGAATTATATTTTTAAGCATTTCTCCATACAGTCATCGTACAAAAGCAAAAGTGCACTTTGAAACCCCCAAAAGAGAGGGGAAATAGGACGTAGGTCACAAATACTGTAGTGAGGAATTTCAGTAGGAACAAAGCTGAGCTTTTGAAATTGATTTTAACCATTTCTCCTTGTAACAACATAGTACAGATATATGCTTGTCTGTTGTGTTTGATGTCATAAACACTGATGAGCTTGACTAACCAACAGAAAAGCAGCAGGAAGCAATGAAGAGTCTGTGTTTATATATATTTCCCCACATCTTTTCATGTACACCCTTACCTTTGTGTAACTACACCACTAACCTGAGGTGAATTTTCAGGTGTTATCGTGCAATTTGTTGCAAACAGTCTGGAATGTAAATGAAATCCCAAAATAATACCCTGTGTAGTATTACAATCCCTTTTTTTCATGCAGATTAGAATATCTGACCATCCCATGCTGTCCTGGGGGTTTCTGGAGCTGCAGCCCCTGTGCCATAGCACAGCTCTGGAGAATGCCCAGGTGGTGACAGACTGTCACATGCTGGAATTGGAGCTGGCAGAGCAGCCTCCTTTAACTCCACTGGGATTTATAGATGTATTTCTATACTTGAAACCAAACATGAGCATCCATGTCATGGTCCCTTCTGCTCGAGGTCTCCCTTTCCCTCCCTCCTCTTTGGTTAAAAGTTGCCCAGAGGTTGAGCAAAAGTATTGCTGTGGTAGTTTCCCCTCTTCAGCAGCATCCAAGGTATTGTTTCCTCTTCTCTTCCTTTTCCCAGGAACAGCAAGCAGCACTGTTGAATGGATTCCTCCATGAGGTTATTGTGCAGGTCAGGAGGTTAGCTTACTTTTGTCTTTTTCCTCAACTGCTGCAGAAGAAATCCTCTGTGTGTTCTCCTGAATTGCAAAGGCTGGTAAGAAAGAGAAGCCGAAGTCATCCATTAATCCCCAGGCCAAGTCCTATTGAAGCAGCTGCAGTGAAAGCTCTCACACGCTGCCCTGGAAATAACCCCGGCTGTGACGTGGTGAGATGACCCTAGGTAAGGTCAGAAGCTCAGTTCTCATTTTCTTTTAAGCTTCTGGTTTTTAAACAGTATTTGGGGTTGTGCCTCATGGATGTGTTGAGCTCTTAAAGCAGCTGGATCCTCGTGGAGAGCGAGCGGAGATGGGGAATCCGGACAGGCAGGGGTTTATCTGCTAAACATTGCTGCTTTCTCGCCTCAAATTACTGTTGTTTTGGCTTAAATATTTAATGACCATGACCCCATGTGAGAGCAGCAAGTGGTATCAGGATTTTAGCTTAAGCCGCTTTGTGGAGACAAAGCACCTGTTTTAATTCCTCCTGGAAATGGAAGTGATTTGGAAGCGTCCCAGGAAATTCAAGTCAAAGTATTAATTCTTGCCCACCTGTATGCCTTCCCAGGAAGGGTGTGGATTGGAAGGATCTGTGCACACAGCTCCTGGCTGGGATTTTCAGGAGGGCTAAGGGAGCCAGGGGTCTCTGTCCTGGCATCCTGTGATGCCAAGATGCATTTAATGGAAAGATAGTGGCATCGACTGTTTGCCTCTTTTCTCCATAGACACTAATATAATAATCATGCCAAGCTGATGTGTAGGGTTATGGTTAGGTGGGATGCAGTCTGCAACTTCCCCTGGTCCTGGTCAGCGTGCCCTTGGAGCCGCTGGCAGCTTCCAGGAGCGGCGTTATCTCTTGGGATCCAACGGCAGTGGTTATTAAAACACTATTAAAACGTTTACGTCGGGACTGCTGGCAGCCCTCCTCCAGCTGCTGGGCTTGTTCCTGTGTCATGGAATGGCTTTCTGGGATAGAATCAAAGAAACTGCTGTGACAAAAACTACTGGTGTGACAGATTTGAAGTATTTCATGAGGTAACCAGGTAACATCCTAACTCTTTGGAGCAGGGAGATCCAAGCTGGAACTGAATCAGCCACTCCCATTGGCACTGAGGGAACTGACTTTTAACAGGATATTACTGATTTTTACTTTTAATTTTTAATTTCTGTGGTGCAGCTTTTGCCTTTTCTGAGTTTAGGGAGTCACATCAGGAGAGCTGATTTTCATTATGTTTGAGAGGTAAGGGAGTGTTGGAAGTGTGCAACCTCCCTCCCTCCAAAGGGAAACTTGTTTTGTGTGAATCAGGGACAGAAATGCAATCACTGAAAAAATACTCACTTTCTCTCCCTGCAGTCATCCCCCTCCCCGAAAGTTTCTATAAGAATGTGACTAAAACCAAAGCACTTGCTAAGTTACAAAGGAATAGTGTGGAGCTGGTGAAGCCAGCGGGAGGTGCACATAGAATCCCTGAATCATTTAGGTTGGAGAAGACCTTCAAGATCATCAAGTCCAGCCATTAACCTACACATGGAACAGGGTTATCATTTCTTTTGAGGATTCAGGGTGGGTTTATTTGCATTTTATTTGGCGCACATCTTTTCAAAACCCGCCACCTTAGAACAGGAATAATTTTATGGCATGTACCTATTATGCAAAATTCACAACCACTACCTCCTTCCTTTCCTTTTTATTTTTCACAGTGTACTTTACAACTGCAATTTTCGTGTCTCACATTTTTTCTCTCCGGTTTCCTGTGGTTAAATCTTGACCATAAATCTTAGGCTGCTTTGTTAAAAATAACAGGTGCACTATATTTCTTCATGTAACAATCTGCTAGATTAATAGTGGCTTTAAAACAATTAACTATGTCTGTTTGGTTTAATAGTCTGTTTTAATGCACCATGAAGGAGAAACTGGAGGCATTGTCACTTACAGAGTGCTTGTGTTTCATCTGCAGTCTGGTGGTCCTTGTCTGGCACCTTGGTACTGGGATCCCCTTCTTACACAGATAATGCCAAAAAAAGATTCTTGTGCAGGTTTGGAACTGAAATGACGAGTCACTGGGTGGCAAATGAGGTTAAAATTAATTTAACCGTGGTATCTCAGCCAAAAAGGCTTTAGGAGCATGACTGGAGTTGTCACACAGGGCAGCTGGAGAGGAGGTGGGTTTCTGCATTGTAATGGCAATATTTTAGACATAAAATCTGATTCTTGTGAATTCTACTTTTTATTAAGGCTGGAAACCTGAGCAGGTCCTGGACACATGTTCTGGTGTGTCACAGAGTAGGATCTGGGTCTCCAGCCCTGCCTCATGGGGGATCCCCCCCCTTGGCTTATATTTCCATCTGGGCAGGCTCCATGGAGAAGGAGAACCTGAGGCACAAGGTCATTAAAGGAAGGCAGGATTTTACACCAAAGCCAAGTTTCAGCAGAAAGAACAGAATTAATGCTTTCCAAACTGGCTGCTTGTAAGAAAGATCATCAAATGCACATAGCAGATCAGAAGCTCAGTAAATTATCATTATTCCTAAATATCAGGAAATGTCACTGCAAAATTGAGCATTAAACCACATATGTGTGCAGGATTGGTGAAGACTGGGATTTGCCTGGACTATAGGTGTTATTCCTAGATGTTATATTTAAGTTACACTATACATATGACTCCTAGATGTGATAGTTGAGTTTACAAGGGGCTTGTCTCAAAAAAATCAATATTTGAAACCTGTATTAAGTAGCATTGCAAGAATTCCTGATCAGGAACTTCTCTTGGTCCTTTAAATGTCTCAGTTTGAGTTCTTGCTCCAATTAAACCTTACTTTGAAATTGTTTTGTGTGCGAGAGGATGTGAGACCTCACGGAGACGGTGCTCCAGATAGGTAATGCCACGTTTTACTCCCCAGCATGTTACCCCTGCCAAGTCCTGCTGCAGCCTTCCTGCTCCAAACCTTGGCCCTGTGCAAAGCCTTCCAGATTTCAGTGCCTCTTTGCTTCAGGGCCCAACCTCAGGTTCATAAAATATTTGTGGCTGTCAGTCTCGTGCCTCAGCCAAAGCTGCACAGATGCGGAAAGCCTGAGGGATTTTAGAATTGCAAATGCTTAACAGATTTTTAACAGATATATATATATGTACATGCATATGTAAATACATATATGCATATGAATGTATATCAGACTTGAAATACAACACGAAATCTGTGATTTCTTTGATAATAGTGGGGCCAAGCTGGGCTGTTGGAGATGAGAAATGGCTTTAATTGAACTTCCAAATACTGCCTCAATTTACATGTGTTACAGCTGTGGCACTCGCTCTTGGTTTTTAGTAGAAATAGTGAGGCATCTAATTTTAACACCTTATTTTTGCTCCCTTACAGTTCTGTCAAGCCTTTGACAGACCACAAAACAGAATATCTGCCCTGGCCCCCAGCCCTGTCTGTTGTGTATCTTGGTTCCTTTGACATTTAGAAACTTTTTAAGCCAGTTTGGGAAAGTTCAGAAATGGAGGAGGGGAGGTGACAGACACAACACTGTATGGCAAGGGTGTTTTTAAGAGCATAGGAACAGCTCTCCTAGAGGTGAGGAGTTTGGATCCCTGTGTCTGTGGGAGGTGTCCCTGGCCATGGCAGGACTGCAGGAGGTGTAAGGTCTCTTCCAGGCCAAGGCAGTGATTCTGCCATGCCAGAGGCTGCCCCTGTCATCAGCCTGCAGGAGCACTGGGGCTGTGCAGGTCCGTGGTCACCCAGCAGACAGGGGTGTGCAGGGCCTCGGGTGTGTCACAGCACGGACATCAACCAGGGTGCAGTAAGGCAGCTCAGAGGTCACCTAGGGAACATCCACGAGGGAAATAAAACGTGGGATAGCTGCACAGGACGGGAATTACCTTTCAGTGTAGAATTTGGAGCTGGCAATTTACAGGCCCCTCAGCCTTTCCCGTTCTGGGCTGTCCCAGAAGTGGCTCCTGCAGCTGCCGGAGGTTATGGTGTTGGTGTGCTCAGTGTGACGGGCTGCTGTGTGTTTTATGTACAGAAATGATCCTACACGTGTAATAACAGATACATTCTCACTCTCAGAAAAATTCCTTTTTCTTTTTTTGGCTTCGTGAGAGAGCATGGTGCAGTTCAGGACCTGTGTCCTCTGAAACAGCAGGGCTGCTGTGGTTGGAATATTGAAGGTGTCTCCTGAAAATTGAACCTGGAGCTCTCCTCCTCTTTAATGGTTTTTTTTAAGGCAACTTAGATTTAGTAGAACTAGTATTTTCTTTTTCATGTAGATAAGATTCTGATGGGCAGGGTCAAATTAAAACTCCTAGTTAGGCTGTCACTGGTATTCTGAGAACGTTTGAGCAGCAGCAAACTGTGTCTGTAATACGTGAGGCCATCAGAAAGTGATTTGGGTTGGTCATGATGTCTCACAGGAGTGGTATTGCAGGGGGTACAACAGAATGGTTTTAAACTGGATTTTGTATTGGTATCCACATGTTCGGAACACTGGCTAATTCTGACCCTGACAAAATTCAGTCCTCGCTTTGAGTACTGTTTAGTCTCTGGCTCCTAAAAAGTATTCACAAAGGTTTTGTTCCACCCTTGGGGGTGGCACAGTGATGTCTGTTACTAACTGGTTACACACAATCTCAACTGTGTGACATCTTCTAGGGAAAGAGAAGGGACCAAGAACATACAGAGCGTGTTTGTGAAGATTTCTGCCTGTGGAAGGTCCTGTGCGAGTGGATTTTGGGTTCTGCCCAGGCTGGGCACCATTGCTGTTTGTGTTGTGTGCTGAGCTCCTGGCTGGTGGGGAGAGAAGTCACTTTGGTGTCGGACTCCAGTCCAGTGCGACCCTTGGGGACTGTTGTGACAGGACATGGGGTGATGGTTTTAAACTGAAGGAGCTTTGATTCAGGTTAGATATTAGGAAGAAGTTTTTTATGATGAAAGTAGTGAGGCCCTGGCACAGGTTGCCCGGAGAAGCTGTGGCTGCCCCATCCCTGGAAGTGTCCAAAGCCAGGTTGGATGGGGCTTGGAGCAACCTGGGCTAGTGGAAGGTGTCCCTGCTCATGACAGGGGAGTGGAACTGGATGAACTTTAAGGTTCTTTCCAACCCAAACGATTCTATGATGTTAAGACTCAGTAGCTTTCTCTGCACTGCCTTGGGTTGGTTGGAAATATGGAAGCTTGGGGATGTGGTCCCAGGCTGGGGAGCTGCTGTGGGAGTCCCTGTCAGGGTGTGATGCCAGCATCCCTGTGCAGGCAGCGCTGGATGGCGGGATGGACGGATGAATGGATGGACGGAAGGGAAGGTTGTTTCTTGGTGGATTTCAGGCACATGTGCCAAGGACGGGGAGCACCAAGGATGCCGCGGGAGCGCGGTGGGAGGACTTCTCGGTGTCTGTGTGTGTGTGTGTGTCTGTGTGTGTGCGCGGAGCCGGGCGGGTTCCCCGGCGGTTCCCCGGCGGTTCCCGGCGGGCCGGGCCGTTCCTGACGTGGAGCGCCGGGCCGGCCGGAGGCGGAGCCGCCGCGGGTTTATCAGCGCCGCGGGTCGCGGCGGGCGCGCAGCAACAGGCGGCGCGGGGGACCCGCCGCCTCTCCGCCCGCCCTGCCGGCCCCGGCCCCGGGAGCCGCCGCCGGAGGGCAGGGAAGGAGCGGCAGGAGGAGGGAGCGGGCGGAGCGCGGCCGGGGCCGGGGCGCGGGCGGCCGGCTCGGGATGGTGCTCCTGCCCCTCTGGGTAGTGGCAGCCGCGCTCCTGGGGGCCCGCGCTGCGCCCGGCCGGCAGGTGAGTGAGGGGACCCCTGCCCTGCCCGCCCTTCCCCCGGGGAGCCCCCCGGCCCGCCGGGTCCCTCTGCCCGCCGCCCCGGGATGCGCCCCCAGGTCCTCCCTTGTTCCCTGGCTACCCCGGGATCTGCGGGCGGCACCGGGCTGGGCTGGACCGGCGGCTGTCCGCCCTCCTCCGCGCCGTACACCGCCGCATCCGAGCAGCCCCGAGCCGGGCACGGCATCCCCGGCCCGGGCTGGCGACTGCAGCGGCAGCCCCTTCTCTCCAGATCCCGTCCTCCCGGGTCCCATTCCCCTGCCAAGAGCAGGTACCACCCCGCGGCATCAGGTCACTGCCACAGTCCCTGCGGTCACTCGGGAAGTCCACTTGGCTTTCCAGTTCTCTAGCACAGATCCAAAGGAGCGCTGTCAGCTCTCTGCCCCGGCACCCGTGCTTCTTGGAGCTCATCACTTCCCTGGCATTAAAGCCTTGCTATGGCCACCAAACTTACTGTTTGACCCAGTGTCACAATATATAGAAGGGGTCATTCAAAATCAGGATTGCTTAGCAGCTCCCTTTATGTTAAACTTGCTACAGACTTTGTTAGTATGTTGGTGGGAACAGCTGTTTATTCAGTTAAGGAAGAATTGCCATCCCTGGAAACCAAAAGCAGAAACGTATAAAATAGTGTAGCGCAGACCAAGTGATTTTTCAGCCTTCTGCCGTCCCCCGTTGCATAGTAATTGCACTAACAACTTGGTGCATGTGTTTCTTTTCTCTTCTGCAGGCTGCTAAAGAACAGCAGATCCAAATAGGTAAGTCTTTTTAGCTATTGTTGCTGCTATCAAAGCAGAAATAAAAGAAGCAAACTCAACAAACTAGTGATTTTCTGGAGAAATGATCTGTATGCAGGCGAGCATTCCCCACCATTGCCACCCAGGAGCATTTGTAGTTGCACGGTGACGTGGCATGGATTGAATTTGCATGTCCTCTCGTGCTGCAGTTTGGCATCCTGATGTGTCTGTGCTTCCCTTCTGAAATGTAAACCTACAGAAGTTATAAAATCTGTAGCTGTTCGCTGTTGCCTCGTAGACTGATAGTCCTGGGTAAGAATGTGCCATGCAGCGACTTTGGTGTCAGTGGTACATGCAGGTGCTGAAGGGAAAGGTGCCTGTTTGTGCCCGTGAGGTGCTTCATACTGAAACTTCAGCCTGTTGGACTCCTCCCAAAGGCAGGGAGGATGCACCCACTGTTTAGCTTCAGGCTGTGTGTTCATTTAGACTAGTGGGTAATTGGGTGCTCTATGGGTTGGAAGAGGTGGTGGGAGGATGTGGAAGCTGGCATTCCCTCTCCAAGGGTGTTAGTGCCAGGGAATGCCATCCTATGTGCTCCTTGCCTTACCCAGTATGAAGTGAGCCTTTCACCACGCTGTTGAGTGTGTGTCCCTGCACACGAGTGTGCTCTGGAGCTCTTCAGCAGTGGGAATGGATCCAGGCAGTTCTGCTTCCAGTTGCCGTTAGACCCCCTGCCCTGAGGTTTTGGTTCAGGTTTTGTTCAGAAAAGAATTTCAAGCATTTCTGTAAATTTTGGAAGTCTTGTCTCGATTTCAGTTCTGGCACTGCATCCTCCTGGGCTTAGGTTGGCTTCCACTGCGATCACTGAATAATTGGAATGGAGATGGTGAGGTACATTTAAAGCTAACTGGCAGACAGAGGGTTTTTCCAGTGGTATGCTGATCCTGTGTTTTATTTCTAGTCCTTTCCATGAGAAATGGGTTGTATTTGAATTTCAGAAACCATAAGCTATATAGGAATGCATCTTTTAAATTACACAGTACATCAGGCAAACTCCCTGAATCTGGAAGACAACTTTCTGTCCTTTAATGTCTTCCTGTCTTTCACGGCCTCAGCATTGCTGTACTCAGGAACGTTTGGGACTCTGTTTGGTCCTGTAAATTCTGATTCAAAAAGCACAGAACCATAGAATTCTAGAATGATTCGGACTGGGAGGGACTTGAAAGATCATCCAGTACCAACCCCCTGCCATGGGCAGAGACACCTTCCACTTGACCAGGTTGCTCCAAGCCCCATCCAGCCTGGCCTTGGACACTTCCAGGGATGGGGCAGCCACAGCTTCAAACTGTGGCTTCCTCAGCTGAGAATGACTTGGAGGTAAAACCTGCACTGGGATTGCCTCAGATGTGCTGTCCTACTTCTGAGCCCCTACCAAGTGTCTGTTTGCATTGCTGTTGTGTATTTTGAGTTGGCCCAGGGCTGGCTGCTGTCAGCAGCTGATCTTTTCGCCTGAGAAGTCACTTAGGGCAAACTAAAGCACCTGGGGGTTTATTTTTGTTAAATATCAGCACAGACTGCAGTACAGGCTCAGGGAGTTACCACATTTAATTACCTGCATTCATGCACAATGTGCTGCAGTGCCTGGGGGCTGTCAGGAGGAACTGGTTCTGTGTCACTCGTGGCACAGTCAGCCTGAAGGTGCTGATGCTCGGGGCTGTGCTGCATCTTCACTTCTCCTTAGCCTCCCACACAGTGGCAGCTCCATCACTGCTCAGTGCCACTTCTGTAAGAAATCTGGGATCTGACCCGTGACACAATGGTGCCAGGCCCTGCTGCCTGCAGAAAGCACCTGCAGCTCTGCAGAGGCTGCAAAAACACCACATCAGCCTTTTCTTGAGCTGTCTGTATCCCTGGGGCCAGTGACAGCAAAGTACAGCAATGAGGGCACCAGAGCCATGTCCCACATCAGCCTCTATCCTTGCAGTCCATTGCTTTTACTCATCCAACTTGCAGTGTCCAGGTACAGCACAGTCTCATCCCTCTTCGGGTGCTGAGTTGTGAGGGAATTCTCAAGAAAACCATTGCCCTTTTCTGTCTTTCTCTGTGGGCGTTTCTGCCACCTAAAGGCAGCCAAAAAGAGCAAACAGTAGTTCTGGAGTGATCCAGGTTGTTGAGAGGCACCACAACTGCTTCTTTGTTTCTGGAAGCCACCAGCCAATGATGGGGACAGAAAATGGTGATGACAAAACCCCTGCTGGGCTTGTCTGGTGGTCTCCAACCCATCTGGTCCTATAAAGCATTACTTTGCTGAGTGACCAGAGCAGCTCTGTGTCATTCCCTTGTGCTTTCCTGCAGAATGGAAGTGTGATCTCCCGGAGCGTGGCACAGTCTCCCTCTGGAAACGCTGTGCTCTCCATCCCTGCAGCAGCAGGTAACTGTTTTTTCCCCAGTACTTTTCCTGCCATCCAGCAATCTGGTTGTGTCACAGCCTGTGAATTCCAGCCAGAAGGTGCCGGCACAGAAGTGCTCTCAAGGTGTCACCTCAGATCCAGTCCTCTTGCTGAGACTGTATTTTTGAAATCTTCTCAAATAGATGTTTAGGCATTTGGAACTCTCCTGTGGACAGCCACATTAGGAATTTTTGATCCATGTATTTCACAGAATCTTGTGTCTAAAAAAATAATGTTTTTCCAAATGCAGGTGATAAAAAAGGAAAAAGTTTAGGATTCTGGAACCCCAGCTGTTGTACAGTGCAAAGACAACTCCTGGGAGAGCCAGCAGTGTTAATTCTGCAGTTTAATGAGTATTTGAGGGGGAAAAAAACCAGCTCTCTTCAGAGGCATTCTCTACCTAATTATGTTTTGGCACACAATGAAAGAATGTGATGTTCCTTCTTAAGTGCTTCCTTTCAACTTAAACATTGTGCAACTGGAGCAGCAGTTTAAAGCCAGATTTAAAAAAAATGGAGAAAATTTGCAGTTAAGTGCTTTTCCTCTTGCTCTGATCAGCACTGTCAGCTTGGAATTAGCAGAGCAGATCGACTCTGAAATTTTAGCTTAGGAAAGGGAACACCTACAGCTGGAATAGCATTTCCTCGGAGCGTGCAGTCTGTGGAAAAAGGGTAATGTAAGTCAGCGGAGGAGTTCAGATGTCTTCGGGATTCAGTCATGTCCCATTTAATTTTAATTGCCTTTGAACAAAAGGCATTTCCTCTTCTAGCTCAGCATTTACAGGCTCTGGAAAGGGCTTTTGCTGACTCAAATCCTTGACAGTTCTCATTTTCCAGCCTTTGTTCCTACCTTCTTGTGGCTAGCTGGCTGTTCTTATTAGCAAAATAGCCTTTTTTTTTTTTGCCCCAGCCTGTGGAAATGTGGGAATTTATCTGTGAGATGTGCAGAACAGTTTCTCTGTTGTGCAGTAAGCACAGAATTCCATCCCCAGACTGTGGTGCACTGAACCTCCCGCTTTAAAAGAAAAGAACAAGGCACACGGAATCTCAGCAAGGTAAAAGGCGGAATGTCAGCCTGGGAGTGAAGTCCCAGCCCTGAAGCCCCGGGAATGTGAGGAGCAGTGATTTTACTTTGACCCAGTTAGGATGTACAACCCAGCAGCTCTGTCTCCTGTGCACGGCCCGGTGTCTAATTAATAAAAATTGCTTCAGAGTTTTAATTTGGTCCCTTCTCTAAGGAGACAGACTAGCAATCCTGGCTGAGAATTCCCAGTGCTTTAAATGGGAATTATCCTAAGGATAATGGCCTAATTAGGATGCCAGTTTTAGAACCTCATCTTGTGGGTGTGTGGCAAAGTAGGTGAAGTTGGCTGCTGCTGAAACCCACCCTGTGGCTGCTGGCTGTAGGATGTGGGGTAGCAGTGGGCTTGGAAATGACTTGTCACATTCCTGGGATATAGTATTTGTATACTAAGATAATTTGTAGTGCAAGAGTTGAAATGTCTGTGTTCGTCCTACTAGTACCATACATTGTTTTTTGGTCAAATTCCTTAGTAACTGGCCTGAAAGAAAATGAAAAGCAGTTCTGTGAAGCCATTAGGAACATTTTCCTCCTGAAGTTACTCACTGAATGTGTAAGTCCTTTAAAAGCAGCAGCCTCTGCTACCAGGAGAGAGGAACTGGCTACTGAGCTTTTGCTCTGTTAATTCTCAGCCCAGGTGTGAGCCACACTGTGAGCAGGTAAAACTGGCCTGGCCAGGGGTCGTGCCACTGAGCTGCTCTGGTGTTACCAACACTGTGGGTTTGCTGGGGTTGTGCCTCCTCTCTGTTGCACTGAAGTGCAGGATGTAGGTAAAATCTGTGCAGTTCTGTGTTGTGGGGGTTTTTTAATAATTAGCTTTTCTGTTGTTTTTGATCTCTGTCAGTCAGAGGAAAGGCAATAGCAAGTTGCTGGGTAAGGGGATTTGTAGAGGGAAAAGTTTTTGCCTTTACCATTGCTGGCATGGATCAATTTATCAATGGCGTGTGATATCCACTGGATTTTTTTCCCTGTTTGTATTTCCTGAGTAACCTGTATGCAAATTGTGGTTGTAACCAAGCCTGGCACTTAATTTTCAAAATCTTAATGGGGGTCCTGACACAGGAGTGAGCAGTTCTGTGCCAGGTGTGCAGTGGAGCTGTGTGGCATTTCTTAGGGGGAATTGGGAAGGGTCGCTGCCTCTCCTGGGGCTGTGGAGCAAACCTGAACCCCAGGGAACTGCCCAGAGAAACGTCAGTGAATATTTCAGGGGTTTCTCTCTTAAGTTTTATAATAACAAATGAGAGAATGAAATCCTTCCCTGTGAGGTGGTGAGGCCCTGGCACAGATTGCCCAGAGAAGCTGTGGCTGCCCCATCCCTGGCAGTGTCCAAGGCCAGGTTGGACGGGGCTTGGAGCAGCCTGGTCTAATGGAAAGTGTCCCTGCCCATGGCAGGGGGTGGCACTGGATGGTGTTTAAGGTCCCTTCCAACCCAAACTATTCTGTGATTCCATGATAAGGGAGGAGCAGTGACATGTGCCTTACGTTTTCCTGTGTTGGTAGTTCGACCAGGAATCCTCAGTTGGGAATTTTGGAAGGGGAGGTGTGAGGTACCAAGTTCCTTGAGTCCTAAGGCTCGTTTCATGCTCTTGTTCTAATTTGAGTTTGGTTTCGGGTGTTTCTCTCGGCAGAATTCCGAAAAAGCAGGCCGAGGCCGTACGGTTTGGTGATTCCCATTAGCACCAATGCAGACGGAAGCTACAGCTCCAACATCCTCTCTGCGAGTCACCAACGGCGAGCGCCGCGGGAGGTGTCCCAGAGCCCCAGGCAGCTCTACTTCAACGTCACTGCCTTCGGGAGGGAATTCCACCTCCGGCTGAAGCCCAACACTCGCCTGCTGGCCCCCGAGGCCGTGGTGGAGTGGTACGAAGACTCTGTGCAAGCCGGGAGCGATGGCGGTAACGCGAGTCACGCTGGGACTGCTACGGAGCGCTTGTGGAAGAGGGAGCCCCTGTGGACCAACTGCGCCTACGTGGGGGACATCACGGACATCCCCGGAGCTGCGGTGGCCATCAGCAACTGTGACGGGCTGGTAAGGCTGCTTTCACGGCTCCTGGGTCTGGGGTTTGCTGCTTGGTGCACAGCTGCTGTTGCTTTTAACCACGTCCTTGCTAATGATGTCCTTTACAGAACTTAAGTCCCTTAGAAAACACTGATGGGGACAATCCTGCTGCTTTACTTTGAGATAGATCCTTTGAGGCTGATGAACAAAGCCCTTCATGTCACCGGTGTGAGAGAGAGAAATAAAACCTGTGTCTTGTTGGGTGTCCTTTTTACTCTCGTGAGGTGTTACAAACAGGAAAATTAATAACAAAGACATTTTTAAATGTAAAAGGTGACCTTTTGATGACTGAATGTAGAATCTGGCATCCAGATCATCCCTCTGTAGCACTCTCAGGTAGCAAAATCACAGGTTGCCCTATAGTCCAAGAATAGCAGCTTTAAGTTTTAAAGAGTTTATTTATAAAGTGAGCACGCTTTTTGTTCTCTTAGATGCAGTTTTGTTTCATCAGGAGGTGTCATATGAGAATTGAGTGGGTCACATCTGTTAAGGGTTTGTTCTCAGTCTGGTTGTGAACACTTGGGATTTCGTTGTGGCTCAGCAGATGCCCAAATCCCAGAGTGAAAGGCTGGGCATATATGGATCCCACACACCATTCCTGGATTCAGTCATGTGGTAAAGCAAGCCAGCAATACTCACCTTGTGCTCCATGAGGCCTGGGGGCAGCGGTGGAACATGCCAGCAACATCCAGGGAGATGAATGTCTCCTGGCTACCCTCCTGCTGTTTGGGACAGCAGTCACATGGAAAGGTCTGCACCAGGCATCCCTTCTTGGCAGTGTTTCCCTCTTCCCCTCACGTGCCACTTGGTCATGATCTGATTCCATTTTGCAATGAGTCCTTGCTAGGAAGGCTCCCACCTCGCAGCAGGCTGCACTCACTGTGGGATTACTGCAGAAGGGGCTCCAAATACCCATTCAGACTGCAATTCCTTGACTTCCCTTGCTTAAAGCAAGGAAATACTGGTGGTGGTTTGACCAGAGGTGATAACCTATGTCAGTTTGGTGTGGTTTGGAGGGCTTTTGGTGGTTTTTTTTAGGAGAATCTGTTGTCAGTGTGCTATGTTTATGAAGGCCAAGCAGACATCTGCCTGGCTAGATGCAGCTTCTGATGGAATCCTTCCAGTGAATGAGACCCTGGGACTGGGAGCTGGATTTTAGCAGTAATCCTGAATGAAGTTGTTGTGTGGAGACAGCACGTGAAGACAAGAAATTGGATTAAATGGAATTAGACTAAGGAGTGCGGCGGCTCCGGCAGAGATTGCCATGTGGCTGGCAAGCTGCTCCTGGGCTGTTTGCAGTTAAATGAAGCCAGAAGAGACTTTTCAGTGGGGAAAAGGCCTCACACTGACAGAGGGCAGGGTTAGGTGGGATACTGGGAGGAAATTCTTGGCTGAGGGCGGTGAGGCCCTGGCACAGGTTGCCCAGAGCAACTGTGGCTGCCCCATCCCTGGGAGCATTCAGGGCCAGGTTGGGTGGGACTTGGAGCAACCTGGGATAGTGGAAGGTGTCCTTTTTTTCTCATAGCACCTAGGAGAAGCACTTCATGTACTTTCCATGGTTTTAGGGACTGGACTAGGAGAATGTGGGCTTTTTTCTTTGAGGAGAGGACTGGATAAATGCTCCCGCGTCACTCTGTCACAACCTGAGCTGTTGTTACATCTCTGGGAGTGCTAATCATGTGAGTGTGACATAAATAAATAATCCTGAAGAGTTATTTAATGTGTTTTTTCTCCTGGCTTCTCCAGAGGTAGCAAAAGGAACTTGCAGTTACCATTGCTGGCTTCTCTGTTGCTGTACTGTGTGTCTCTTAACCCAGCTAGAATATCTGATCCTCAGTGTTTCCCGAAGATGTGAAGGGTGAGATAATGTGGCTTAACAGAAACTGGAACAAGAGTGAGAAATTCTAAGGCCATGTGTATGTCTGTTGGAGAGATTTATTTTTGACTTCAAAGGAATTTAGACACTCTCCAGAGTAGCCAGCTGGGTTCTGAGCTCTTGGGAGAAAGTGAAGGGAATCACTGGAGTAGCAATTTGCACAATGCGTAGCTTAGAAAAGAAGCTTGATATCATAAGTAACAGAAAAAGAGCACTTGGGAGCTAAATTTTGATTGCTTGATTGTAAATACATGGAATAATTGGCATTTGCATTAGTAAAGCAAGATTCTGCCCACAGTCTTTTCTTCAATCTAAACTTACATTTAAAACCCCAAATATTTGGACACTTTGTTTTGAAATAGTTTGCATATCTACTTCTGCAGTGGAAGTTGTCTGTGTGCCATCACTTTTGCAAATTCCTATCTTCACATCTGCTTAATCTCCCTTGGAAAATAATTCTGTTTATTTAAAAAGCCCACATGTGCATGTGCCTGCACTTGTCATGGCAGAAGAACACTTCATTAGTCAGGGAGGAGCTGCCTCTTGTCTTCTTCACTGGGTGTCAGGAAGCTGGGGCTTCCACAGGTTTCTAGTGGATATTTCTGCTGTTGTTTCATCAAAGTAGTGATATTTATTGTCAGAATCCTTGGGGAGTGGAAGGTGCCAGCCTCAAAAAACCACCACAGCTGGTTCACATTGTAAATGAAGAGGAGGCAGCAAGCCTAACATTGACAAACAATGGCTTAAACCACTTTTCTACCTGTTGTTGTAGAGAAAATGAGCTCAGTTTCTCAGTTAGCTTCCTGAGCAGGTGTTGCTGTGTGGTGCCTTTAGCTTGTACTTCCACTGTGATGTTTTTGTAGACGAGTGCCTTTGTGTTTGAGCTGGGATCTGGTTTATGTTCACATCCATGCAATGCCAAGTGGGAATGCTGGTTTCTGTTTCTCCTAGAGCATTAACCTTGCTGGTTTGAAATCAAAGGGCTGGGCCCAGTGCAATGAACCTCTAGTCTTTGACTTCAGATTCCAAGGAAAATGAGACTTATTTTTTTGTTTATTGGAAACTATTTTGGGTTTGTTTTGTTTACTGGGGTTCCATGGCCTTCAGGCCCAGTGCTGAGTGTTCTCATTTGGAAGTACAGCTGTTTGCAAATGGAGGATGCTCGGGAGTCTGCCTGGCTTGCAGTGTTCAGCTGCCAAACCAGGGAAATCCTGGAAGACAGACCAACCATCAGGAATTAAAAAAACCAAACAAAGCTGCTCAGATCTATCACTTGTGATGGATTATTCCTCACTTGCTTATTGCCATCCCTTTTTTCTAAGGATATGGAGATGTGAAGAAACATGTCTGTGCGTGTTCACAGCTGCTTTCCTTTGGCAACTGCAGGCTGGAGTATCTCAGACTAGAGGTACTTGCACAGCCTTTAGCCTTGCTTCAGGAAAAGCTCTGAAAATCTGCTGGAGTTGAGGCATGTGGGATCCAAGGAGTTTCAGGGCATTTTGATTTGTTTCAAATGCTTTTTTGTTGCCCTTGTTCCGTCAGGACTGAAGTATTAAGGCTTATTGCTTGTTCCTGTGTTGGTTCTAAACGTATTATTTCAGCCTGATTACCCCCAAGCTGGCAAGACTAGAGTTCCTAAATGGAGAAACAGCTTTCTAGGAGCCACTGGTGTTTTCTCCCAGTGTATTGGAATAGCATTCTGGAGATAAACACTTGGACTGCTGCTGAACATCTGCTTGTAGTGCACAGGAGACTCTTGCCGAGCTTTGGGTTGGGATTGGGACCGTCCCCTCGGGTCTGGAGGCCTTTCCCAGTCCAGGCTGGGGTCTGTGGCCAAGGGGACATGTGGTAATCCTGGACCTCCTGGGAGGGCAGAGCGCAGGAAACCGGGATAAAGCCTGGGGAGATGGAAGGGGCTCCGTGCCACTCTGGGCAGATGGCAGCAGCGTCTTAGGCTGATTTAGTGCTCTGATATTCCTGCTGCCCTGCCCTCCTGCGCTCTTCCCACAGTAATTCCCTCCCTGTGACCTGCCGTGCCCGGCCCTGCCTGCTCTCACCGCTGGCGTTCCGCGGCACTTGGCAGGATTTAAGAACTGGGATTGATGGGCTGCAGCTGCACTCCATCCCCGTCACCTCTCTGCTGGGTGGCACTTCCCACAGGCTCCTACGGACTCTTCAGTCCCAGCAATCCATAGGAAAGAGGATTTCTCAAAGGGCAGGAGCTCCAGAAACTTGGAAAAATGCTAATTCAGGACTCGGGGATTCCTGTGTAAAACGCAGAGGGGAGAAGCACTGATTGAGAAGGGAGGCTGTGGGGCTTGAACTCAAGTATATATAGTGTAAAATAATATAATACAGACTTTTTTTATGCATCTACTTTGCTTGTCCTTGGAGTTGTCGCTCAAAGCAAATGGGTGCTTAATCCTTACTTCTCGGAGTGCAGTCCAAGTTGATGCAGATGTTTGCTCAGGCTCCATTTATCTCTTCTTGTTTGTTTTTGTAAGCTTTTCTAACAGGGCCAGATTTGGTGTAGTGATAGATGGGCCTCATTTCTAAGCCCTTGTGTCTCTTCCTCTCCTCCTGCCTTGCATTTCTCCTGTTCTCATTTACAACTAATAGTAGCAAGTATAAAAAGGGTGGTGCTCAGAGTTTCCACGTGGTTGTATCCTCTTTGTTTTGAAGGCTGATCGAACCACTAAGTCCTCCTCTGAAATTATAATTTTTCTGCAGGCTGCCACTCCTTCTCCCTTTATTCCAAATGGATTGTGGTCATAGGAAAAACTGGATAGATATACAAGTAGCATATCTACTTCTGTGGACTTCATGTAGGCCAAAGTGGCCCAAAATACATCTCATAGCACGAAAATTTGCAGTCTGTTTGGGTAACAGGTTTTCCAAAAACATGGACAAATTTAAGAATTCTGTTTTTCACCCTCTGTTAGCCTTCCCCAAGTGTGATTTCTCAGGGGGAGAAGGAAAGATCCAGAAGGGGCCTGGGAGCACATTCCAGTGAGGGATTTGAAATCTACCTTTGAAGTAAGTCAGTTTTCCCCCTCATCGCTTTGGTTGTAGTAATTCCTTGCTTAAAACCAGGGCTCGTGATTCCCAGCAAAGCCCAGGCTCTTGGAGCCTGAGTGGACCCTGCAGGGCCCTGGCCAGGGTTTGTGTCCATGGCTGCTGTGCTACGGACACAGGGATCAGTCCAGGTGTCTGGACATGGTGCTGCACAAGTTTTTAGTGTTTATTTTCAAGGGCTTGATTGCCACACCTTCAGACTTTTATTTATTGTTTATTTCTGATTTTGAAAAATGGCTCTTTACAGCAAATCAAGGGTTTACGTGTTAATTCCTCCCCTTCAAGCAATATATGTAGGGGCTGGAACTGTTGTTCCGGGTCAGTATGTGGTTAAAAATGGTCTGGAACAAACTGCTGGTGGCTGGGTGCTGCTCTGGGTATCTCTTTTGTAGCTGATATTGAATCCCACCTTGTAGTCCTGGCAATGCATTTCCCCAAAACACCTCTTTTAGGGCACTTGGACAAAGAATTTCCTTTCTGGATCTTTCTGCTCTTTGTTCCCAGAGCAGTGTGCGCTTCTTATGTTTTTTTGATTCCTGGAGGCTCACAACTAACAGTTTATAAAATAGCCCAAGCTTATTAAAATGACTTAAGTACAAGCCTTTTTTATAGCTTTAGTAATAAACCCCAGATTGTATAAGTTGTGTGGAGCCTTGATAACACACACAGAGCTCATGAATTGGGCTCTCATTCCTCATTCATGTCCTGCCTCCACGTGTCACCTGCGGGAAGGCGTGTGTCTGAGGAAAGCAAAGTAAATAGCTACTGAAATAGCCAATGTTCTCCAGCTTAATCCTTGGGGGCTCTCTCAAAGTTCCCATTGATGGGGGAGGCGGGGTGAGGCTGGGAGTGCCCTCGGTGGGGTGGAGGGACAGAAGCCATATTCAGAGGGGCTGTTTTGATGGCCCGTGTTTATTCAGCGCTGGACGCGCTTGGAGCTGGAATTTGGCTCCCGAGCCACATGGTCTGGGGTTTGCAACAGGGCAGGAAACACGACTGGGAAGAAAATGCTGTGCAGGGTCATTGAGAAAAAGGGCTTGTCTGCTCTTACCTGTTCCTAGTTTGTTTGGGAGGGTCATGCTGTAACCACTGCGCTCCGATCCAGGCTCTGAAAGAGTCAGGGAAAGAAAAGCCAGTTGGTTCCATCTCTTGCCCTCACGTTTCATCAGGAGCTTCTTGAAATGGTGGCAGAAGCTGCAGCACTATTGTTCCTGTTAAAAAAACCTTTGCTTTCGCTTCTATTTTAAACAGATACTTGGTTTTCATTGAGTGCTTCTGCAGCTTGGCTGGGAGCTTTAATAAACTACAACCACACAACACTAAATTAACTTCCTGACCTCATACAAATCCCACTGTCATTTGTTTTTTGTTTTATTTTTTTTTTCTTTTATACCTGATCAAATGTGTAAAACTACTTTTCATTTTCCTTTGAGGGATTTTACCATAGTTGTTTTTTTGTTTTGTTTTTGTTTTTGTTTTTCCTGCAAGAACACAGAAACAATTTCAAATGAGTTTGATGTAAATATTACAGGCTTGGGTGCTTCCTAGCTTTTGATCCACTGAGTATTCCAAGGAAATGGTAATCAGTCTTCTCTCCTTCTCTGACTTACATCTGAGGAGATGAGCCTTCCTCACACACAATTTGGACTGAATTTTCTGTTACCTTGGAAAGGCAGCAGGTAAATCCATGTTTCTTTAGTGTGCCACAGTGGACACAGTGCTGGTGACCTCCAGATCATGAGATCTTCATCCTTTGGCACGGTTTTATTTGCTTTGTAGTTTTGGAGTATCCAGTTCTTATTCTCCCCTCTTCAGAGGGTATCAGATGTCCTTGCTTTGTGTTTTCCTTTCCACTTTTTAGAGGAATCTATGCCTGGTGTCATCCCACGACTGCAGGAGCTGGGAAAACACAAGGTTTACCACAGCACTGGCAGCCCTGTAAGTGATTTCTGCTGTCTCCTGTGCCATTTAACCATGAAATAGTTCCTAGCAAAGCCCTGCTCTGTCTGCCACAGAGACAAACCATGTGCTCAGTAAATATTTCTGCAGAGATACGCTGGGATCAGGGAGCTTGACTGCTCTGAGCGTGTTCCATGCATATTTTTTACTCTTTAATAACTGATATTTTGAACTCACTATTCCTTCTTTAAGGACAAAGCACTTGGCCTGCCAGCTCTGCGTGGCTGTTAAAATGAATCCCGGTAGGTTTTCCAAGAACAAAAAATAGAGACATATTTTTCCACATAAAAGCAAAGTTTGTTTTTTCTCTCTGCTTTCATATAACTCTTAAGGACTTCCACTGAGTTTTCTTAGACTTTCTGAAAGGGGAAGAAAGAAACCCAACGTTTGGATCAAAACCAAGCATGAGAAATTTCAGCATAAAGGAATTTTTTTACGGATGTTCATAGAGGAGGCTAAAAAGACTCATTTCAGCCCAGTGCAGTGACCCAGTAATATGCTGCAATTTCTTTTCTTTTTTTGTGCAAAATTCAACAGAATTTTGGTTAATTTGGTGGCTCTCCCAAATGCTTTTTGCTTTGTAAAGTGATACAACAATGAGTGTGTTGAGAGGCTTCGATTCCTCTGGGCAGATGAGATTCAGTATTTTAGTACGAGTGTGTCTTATCTGCTCCTTCCTAAATTGCACCCGTAGTTTGGAAGAGGATATTAAACATTCCTATGTTTTCATCCTGTTTCTGAATCTTCATCCTGGTATTTGGTTGAACAAATAAGATTTTTTTTTCTTCACAGCTGCAGAAGATTTTCGATTTGAAAATCTGATATGAGGTGATTGGTCAGAAGCTGGTGCTGTGTGAGTAATTCAGGTGGCTGCGAGGCCTGAGCGGTGCGTCCTCTTTGAATATTTCACTGGACTCAGGAACGGGTTTCATGGTTTTAATTCGTAAGAAAAATCCCAACCCTCTGTGCTGTGTTCAACACCCTTCAAGAATGGAGCCTAAAATGATAGAGGAGCTCTTGCTTTAGTTCTGGGATGCATTGCCAGGATAAAACATGTGATAAAACACGGATTTTATATCACACTGATCTTCCAGAGAGGGAAGATGAGCTGTGGAATTCCTGCTCACTCCTCTGGGAATGACTCCAAGGGTGCTGGAGCTGGAGGGTCAGTAAATGGGGATGTTTTACCCCAAAACCATGGTGTCTGCCCCGAGCCCCGGACACCTCCATGGCAACTGAAGACCCATCCACGGGGGAGGAGGAATTCCATCTGCAAACCTCCTCTGTAGGCACCTGGCAACTGGATCCATAACATCTGTTTCTCCAAACTGTGCAGAGCACTGCCATATTACTTTTTTCCAGCATTCTTCTAACGTGTAGTATTTCTTTGTATGCCAAGTATGTTGAGGCCATAAATACTTTAACATGCAGAAGATGTGGAGGGAGGGAAGTACGTCCTTTTGGATGCCTTTCACCTTCCCTTCCCCTTCCCTTCCAGCAGGGCCTGGGTCCCCTTACCTGCCGGAGTGTGGGACTTGGGACAAGGGCCTGGAGTGACAGGACAAGGGGGAATGGCTTCCCACTGCCAGAGGGCAGAGTTAGGTGGGGTACTGGGTAGAAATTCTTCCCTGTGAGGGTGGTGAGGCCCTGGCACGAACTGAAGAGGAGCATCGTAGGCAAACTCTACAACTTCAGAAGCTTCTAGAATATTTTTGAAAAGAAACCCAGAGAATCAGTTGATTCTTGTCAAAATATGGATCCTGTGAGGCACGAGAAATAATATCCACCCAAGGAATTGAGGGTCTAACCCTGGAGCTACACAAACTTAGGAGCCGTGTCCGCCCACTATGGCTCAGTTTTGGGGGAGGCAGGCAAAGGGAAATGTGCTGTGGGTGAAGCTTTTCTCTTTGCTTTTCTTCCAATAAATCAACCAGTGTTCGGTGCGACTCCAAAAGCTTTTCTCCTTTGGATTGGGAAGCGGAGCAGCAGGTAGGAGTGACGCAGGTTCTGCACAGTCACCGGCCTGAACCCACCTTAAGCCAACAGAGAGGGTGAAAGGTAGCAGTGTTTTGGGGCTGAATCCGTGTTTTCAGACGAGGCAGCACCTCTTTTATAAAAGCATGTTTCTCTGGACTCCTTAAGAAGTTTAGACTGGAGGGCTGTCTCCAGGACCTGCCCCCTCCCCATTCCACGGCCCAGGTGTTTGTCTTGGCAGGAGGCAGTGTCTGCTTGGCCGGGGCTGGGATATTAAACTGAGGGAACACAGAGCTCTTGATGCTTTTCAATAGGGCTTCTATTTAGCAGGGGGCAGGATAGAGCTGTCAGCTACCTGTGATTGTCCAGCGGGGAAAAAGGGAGGGATGAGGAGTGGAGGAAGAGCCCTGGAAATGTTTTCCGATTCCATGGATAGAATGGTGAGAAGGAAGCGTTTTCCTGGAGGCACAGCCTTGTGTTGGTTTGACTGCTGAGCTCTTCGCTGCGGTCCTGGCGTTGGTGGAAGGGGAAATCAAGGATGATGCTGGCTGGAATGACGAGGGATGGCACACGGAACTTCCTGAGCTGAACTTTCCGTGTGCGGAGACCCTCGTTCGAGATTTCACTACGAGCTGCACGATTGATGTGCAGCTCAGGGTGGGAATTGGTTCCCGTGTCCTGGTTCTGAGAGGGGAGCGGGGTAGTGCTGTACCCCACATAGTGTATGGGATATTCCATACATATTTCAGATCCACATTTCTGCTTTTAATTTTTAAGGTGTTCAGGGTTTAATTTTCACAGAATGGAAATTTAGTTGGAATGGCCTTAAGCTCAGGGAGGGAAGGTTTAGATTAGATGTTGGGAAGAAATTGTTTACTCTAAGAGTGATGAGGCCCTGGCACTGGTTGCCCAGAGAAGCTGTGGCTGCCCCATCCCTGGAAGTGTCCCAGGCCAGGCTGGACGGGGCTTGGAGCAACCTGGGTTAGTGGAAGGTGTCCCTGCCCATGGCAGGGGGGTGGAACAAGATGGGTCTTCAGCATTCCTTCTAACCCTGACTCTTTCACATGTGCCTGCTTCATGTGTGCTCTGGTGAGAGCTGTGCTCTTCCCATGATTCCCTTCCAGGTAGAATCCAACAGCACAGCCTGGCTTTATTACTCCATATTTGCACTTCTGTGTGACCAAAGGGTCCCAAGTTGGAACTTCCTTCTAGAGGGAAGGGGATTTTGGCATCCTCAGATCCCTGTGCTTTTTCCTGATTTTTTCTTGCTCCTTTCTTGCCATGGATGACCAGTGCAGCCCAGCTTCCTACAGACAGCCTCCTGCTGCTGAGCAAACTCAGCCTGCTTATTAATCTGCTTCCACCTTGTTGACAGCCTGCTCTGCTTGGACGTGAATGTAGAGCCTTGAACGTGATGTTAAACTTCAATTTTTTAAGCTCCTTATCTGCCCTGTTTCAAATCTTGCCAGCCAAGACCCAGCACGTGGTGTTTGCACGTTACTGTGTGGGACAGAAGGGGTGTGGATCCTGAGACAAAGAAAAGGTGCCTGCAATACAAATGAAGATGCAGGAAAGCTCTGTGGATCTTGAATTTCCAGGAGAAGAATGAAATTGGCAAATATTTCCATATTGGGTTTCTGATTTGCTTAAAGCAGCTTTACAGTTCAAGTTCTCTCGCTGTTCAGAGCTGGCTTAGGAGAAATAGCTGCTAATTAACACCTCAGTTCCCCAGTGGATCACATCAGTGTTTGAAAAACTATTTCTTTGTGGCACAAAGGCACTCAGCACAATTAAAAACATAATTTATATCATTATCTTCTCTGTGGGAGATCCTGTGTCTTAAAAGAACACCAGGTGTTCAGAATACAGATACCAGCAGAGTTTGGGATGGAGACTGGGAGCAGAACCCAAGGCCTTTCCTACTCTCAGGTAACACTCAGGTAACATCAGTTTTAGCAGCACTTGATAATGGCCAACAGTGTGACTGCTGAACAAACCCTTTCACTTCCTGACACTCAGGGTGGCCTTTCTAAAACTCACCTGGGAATTAACTGCCTCTCCCTCACTGCAAACCACTACAAACAGGGTGTTTGACTTCCTAAAATACTTCTGGAAATCCCACCCCGATGTGTAACACCAAAGTTAAATGTGGCCATTAATGGCCACTCCACAGCTCTCCATTGTGCTCCCTGAATGAAGGGCTCTTTCCTCTTTTCCAGCAGCCACCCCATGCATATTTATAGGGAATCATGTTCCCCCTTAAATGCTGTTGATTTTGGCTGGGGAAGTGATTCCTTAGTGTAACCTGCCCTTGTAGGTTATTTTCTCAAGGCTTTATATTGTTGCTAATTCCCTTATTCTTGTCTGTGTCTTTTGCATGGGAAAAAAACCCAACTATATCCGTTTTCTGAGGTTTTGTTTTATCCGTGGACTGTCCAGTAAAGGATGCAAGGCTTAGTGTCCTCTGGGAAGTCCTCCTAGGTGGGCTGTCTGGGCCAGGGCTGGGTTTGGCCTTGCTCCCAGTTACCTTTTATTATGAACTCCACCAGCTCTTGCTCCTGCATCGCTTTAATTCCACAGAATCCCCTCGGTTTGCTCCTGGATCAAGGAGGACGGAAAGAGATGCAGGGATGAAATGTTAATGTTCAGGAGTCATTTAAAGACAAACACAGATGTTGGGGAGCAAGGTGGATGCACATGGGGTGCTGACTGGACCTTGGGCAGGTTTTTTTTCTGGGTTCTCTCCTGGGAGAAGAGAGTTTACAGGAAAGCCAGGAAGTTAATCCACCTCCCCAAGCCTCAGGGCTGAGATGGTTCTGGGAACAGGCAGGTTTATTCCAGCCCCTGTGCCCCAAAGGCTGCTTTTGGATTTTGGTGGTCCCGTTGTCTTCCCGTTTTCCCAGAATACAGAGGACAGCTCTAGAGAACTCCACAGCAGCACAGATTCCACCCTACTTCCTTCAGCGGGTGGAAATTCTGAACGCCCTTAATTTAAAAGAAAAAAGCAGTAAAATTAATAGCATTCCAAGATTGCAGACTGTGCTTTCCTGGATTGCTCCATCAATGTGTTTTTGTGGAAAAAAATTAAAAAATTTCCACTACATAGTTCTTTCTTGAAAATCCACCCCACAGCCTTTTCTCCAAGGGAGCCTTGAAAAGTACGTGCTCTGAGCACCTGCCTGGGGGGAAGGAAATGCTTGGTTGGCAGTACAGTTTACAGGGAAGATTCACTGCTTCTGCCCCTCTCTCTCCCTTCATTCACTTGGAAAATGTCAAGCTCTTTTTATTGATGAAATTTGGGGCAGAGGAAAAAGAAATCTGTTGGTTACAGTAATATTCCAAGCGTTTTATACTCTGCACCCCCTTGATATTTGCTTGTCAGACCTCTTTAGGCTCTCCAGTGACATGGACACGCTTTCTCTCTTTCTCACCAGGCTGGAATGATAAGAACTGATGAGGATGAATACTTCATCGAGCCCTTGGAAAGAGGAAAGCAGATGGAAGAGGAGAAGGGAAGGATCCACATGGTGTACCGGCGGTCGGCGGTAGCGCAGCATCCTCCTGACGTGCTCCCCGACGTCCACACAGAAGGTACAGTACCCTGGGGGGGTTCTTTGCAGATCTGTTCCGGGTGACTCCAGCCTGTGGAAGCTTTGGAAGGAGGCCACACAACTCCTGTTTAAAGTTTGGGTCCTGTTTGTTTCCGAGGAACAGTGAAGTTGTGCCAGTTGACTGTTTTCCTCCTCCTCCTGGTTGCAATTAAGGCGGTCCGAAGGCACTTGTGTGGGGCGGATGTATTTTGTCACATCCGAGGATTTCCCTCTGCCTTGAAGATAATGCGGTTGGTCCATCTGAGAGTAGTTATCGTGTCTGAGAATAATTATGCTGTAGTTTAATCCGTTTGCTTGTGTGTTTTTTTTAATTTTGCACAAACCCTTACAAGCCAGGGCGTTGCATTGGGGGGTGCTGAGGATTTTGAGCCTCTGGGCTGAGGATGAAAGAGCAGCTCCGCTCCCTGTCAGCGCTCTGCCTGTTTTTCAGCATCTCTCAGCTTCTCAAATTCCTGTTCATATGTTGTGTTCACATGTTGATGGAACTTGAAAGGGTTTGGGAAATAAAGAACAATAACATGCAACACACAGAACTAGAGCTACTTGGCTTTTGGTGCCCCAGCAAGGTTATTCCAATTTAGCTCGTGCATCTGGGGGGAGTTAGCCCAGAGAAGAGGAGGTTCAGGGAGACCTTCTCAGAAAGGAAGTCAAAATTCCCTGAATGGACATTGGAGCCAGGTGGGATTCGGTCTCTTCTCCCAGGTAACAGGTATAGAGGAACTGGCCTCAAGTTGTGTCAGGGGAGGTTTAGGATGGATATTAGGAAAAATTTCTTCATGGATTGCACTTCCCAGAGCAGTGGTGGAGTCA
The DNA here is from genome assembly GCF_036250125.1 of Pseudopipra pipra. Classification (NCBI taxonomy): domain Eukaryota; kingdom Metazoa; phylum Chordata; class Aves; order Passeriformes; family Pipridae; genus Pseudopipra; species Pseudopipra pipra. Next base: position 1,260,050 of record NC_087552.1, read on the forward strand.
CTGTCCCTGGAGGGATTTAAAAGTCACGAAGGGGTGGTACTTGGGGACATGGTTTAGTGGTACCCTTGCCATTGCTGGGGGAACATTTGGACTCAGTGATCTTGGAGGGCTTTTCCAACCGAAAGGATTCCATGACCAAGGTTATAGCAAGCTGCCCAAGCCTGTGGAGCCTGAGGAAATGTTTGCAGCGGTGGAGTTGTCAGCGGCATATCGATGCCATGGACATCTTCCTCCTTCTCTGGCTCTGCTCCCACCTCCGTGCCCGGGCCGGAGGCAGTGACGCAGAGAATGGTCTGCTGGTGGTTTGGGAGTTCAGCCAGCACAGACAAAAATCCAAGTTCTCAGCAACAGATGACAGATGACTCAACAAAACAGTCATTAAGATAAAAAAGTACTTAAAGCTGTCGTTGTCAGTGAAGTGGTTGCAAAAGCTGGGAGATGCTGTGTGGAAGCCTTTCCTCCACGGTGACACGGGACACACTGTGGCCTATTCTCCCTACAGAAAGCCAGTTTCCTAAGAGGAAAGCTTCCAGCTCCAGCTATGTGGAAGAGCTTTCAGTCTGACAGGACATCTGGAATTCCTGCAGGATATTATAGCATTTGGGAATTGGTTGGACATTGTTCAAACAGTGGGACGGAGTGAGCGTAGGAGTTTTAAGTGGAAAAGCTGCCATCCTGAGAGCAAGGTTTTAGCCGTGATCACAGTGCAAGGGACATGAATTGGTTCATGTACTGTGTTCTCATGGAAGTCAGCACACTTATATCTATCCTTGTCTCTTTATTTATGACTGCTTTTTGGGGTGAAGTGTCAGTGAGCTTTCTTAGCTGGGAACCAGAAATCTGGGGTTCTGGGGAAGATACTGGGATACCTCGAGCTACTGGACAGTGTGGGTTCAGCCTTCACCCCAAAGCAGCACCCTGTGCTGATTCCTGGCTGTGGTATCCATGTCTCTGGATAGCCTCTTTAGGAAATGACAGCAGCATATTGCATGTATTGGTTTCATCATTTGCTTTGTGTAGAGATTGGTTTCTTTAGAAGTGCCTTATATGAGACACTCCAGAAATCAGACTGGAAATCCTGCCCCATTCCTGTGGGGAATTGTTCTCTGTGTGTGTGTACACCCAACTCAGGCTCCTTAAAAGACCCCTTCATTAATTATTGCCTTTTTATACCTCACTCTTTTCAATCATTCTGGTGTGAATAGGATCTCCTGCATATAAATGGCCCTGACTACTTGGGGGTTGTTTTGATATCAGGGAAAAGTGGATAGTTTTATAGCTTTTATGCTTATAAAATGCCTCTCCTCTCAGTCTGTGATATCAGGGAAATGTGGATAATTTTCCATATTATGACAGACTGGTGGCAGGATTGACTATTTATATGTCATGGGTAAACTGTCTGATTATTCAGAGGGTCTTATTTGACTGTATTCCTTGGAATCTGATCTCTCTTCTGCCAAGTGGGGCAGTGCAGGGAAGCAGTGGGTCTTGACCACTGATTGTTCAAATCATTTTATAAACCCCAAGTCCTTCTTGGTCCCTGTGACCTCCATCACACAGGGTGGGTCTGTTTGCTGGTTTGAAGTGCTGAGCTCAGGTTGGTTCCTCTGGACAGAGGAAGCTCTTCCTGCTCTGCGGGATGGAAGCCAAGGCCTGCCCTGGGGAATCCCAGCTATTGGAAAAACTCTGAAATGCGGTAGGATGAGACACTGGACATTTGTTTTTAAACATCTGGGATGAGCATCTGGTTAGGTCTGGTCTGGGAAGCCTGTCCCAGAGCAGGACAATGTCTAGAGTTCTCCAGGGGTGTAAATACACCCGACAGTCTCCTGACAGCTTTTCCATGTCGGATTGCCCTGGGATGACACTTTTAAGCTCGACTTCCCCAGTCATTTAAGTCTTGATCCTAAAGACACCGAACATCTGTGCTTCTCATTTGAGTTGAGTACTGCAGGTACTCATGGTCAGTGTTCATGTTGTGAGTGTTATTCCCAAATAATGTACATTAAAGCAAAAAATAGTTACTCTTAAGGGTAAAAAGAAATGAAGATCAAAGACTCCATGTCTGAGAGTCAGAGAGCAAGCAAGCTGTGCAGACAGAAAAAAATATAACAATGTGTGAGGCTGTCATGTTAAAACATTATTTAAATAAATCTTTAGGATTTTCTCACCAAAACAGCTTTTCATTTAGGGATGGAAAGACATTCTCTCAGGAAAAGCCTGATTTTGGGAGGATTTGAAAGAACAACAATGATATCATTCTGTCTGAGCAGGATGAAAAGAAGCTGCTCTTTGTTAATAAGCTGAGAAACATCACCAAGATGTGTGATCATTAACCTTATTCCTTGAAAGCATCCAAGAAACAACAGAAACAGGCCAAGGACTGTGGAATTTACAATCAGATTTGCACCCAGGAGGCCTTCTGTGCAAGTTCTACTGAGTCAGACTCAGGAGTGTGGTAAAATAAAACCCAAATTGTATTTCAGAAACATAAAAGCCTGATCCAAGTCCTCTGGAGTCGGTGGGAAGACTCAGGTTGATGTCAGTGGGATGACGAGGCAGGGTTTGGATCATATTCTGCTCCAGCTGATCACTGAGAATTCGATTTATCTTTCCTCCTGTTCATTCTTCTGTGATTTTTTCCATGCACTTTCTTTTCCTGTGGTAGAATGATGAGAACCAACCTTGAGTGTGGAGGTTACACGGCGTGGTAAATGTACTCACAGCTTTCCTGTTTCATCCTCCTCTTCCCATCACAGTATTTTTTAAATGACAACCTAGTCACCCAGAGAGCACTTGAGATGAAAGTATTTTTGTAATTACCAACTAACAGTGGGAAACAAGGAACAGGAGCCTTTATCTCCCAGCTTCCTTTCAGAACTTTCATTTCCCCCAAAGAACCAAAGTGCTTGTGTGTCCAATGGGGTTGCCATGGCACTGGCTTCGAGCGTCTTTGTCCCAGGTGGGAAACATGTAGGAGGAAGAAATGATTTGGGAATTGCTCCTGGTTGCCTGGGAATGAAGCCCTGGAATAGAAGGTAGAAGAATGGGAAGACTATTGCCTGCTCGGGAGACCTCCCTCGGCCCTTCCGTGGGGTTAGTGGTTCTCAGGGATGCCGTCGTGCCGGAGGGTGTCTGAACTCTTTCTCAGCAGAATTTCTCATGACCTGTGTTCTGGTGGAGGATATTTTAGATACTGCCCAGCCCACCACATGAGCCTGTGCAATCAGGAATAACGGGAAAGATGGAAATGATTTCTGTGGGGACCGAGCACACCACATTGTGTAACATCCTCTGTTCGGTCCAGGCGTTCTTGTATCATCACAGAGTCACAGAGTTGTTTGGGTTGGAAGGCACCTCAAAGTTCATCTCGTTTCCCCCCCTGCCATGGGCAGGGACACCTCCCAGGTTGCTCCAAGCCCTGTCCAAGCTGGCCTTGGACACTTCCAGGGATGGGGCAGCCACAGCTTCTCTGGGCAACCTGTGCCAGGGCCTCACCACCCTCACAGGAAAAAATTCCTTCCCAATATCTAATCAAAAGTCTCTCTCCAGCTCTCTTGTAGTCCCCCAAGAAAGGCCCTTCAAATAACTTCTATTGATGGCAGTAACCTAGATTGTCTAAAGACATCCTGCCTCTTATCCAGAGCTGCTGGAGCTTTTGCTTTTAATTTAGCCTTCTTCTATAAAATTGAAACTTAATTGGATTCTCTCAAGCTCTTGATTGAATATTGGGATGGGTTTTTTAATTCTTTTTTTTCAGGTAACAGTTTGCTTAATCAAGGGAAAAGTAGTCAGCAAAACAGAACAGGAACAGCACAGCATGGTACAAAGGAGAAGGAGCGTTGGTGATGGATGTATTTAGGAAGGAAAAGCAAACCCAGACTTCATAGCTGAGGAAAAGCTTGTAATTTTTTTTTTTTTAAGAAAGAAATTTGAGCAGGAATGGATCAGAAGTGTGAAGTGAGTGATGTGCTGTGTCTGTGTCGGGGAGGTTGCTCTTACGGCCCGATGATGGCAGTGGGGACATCCATCTGCTTAAGTCGTCTTCTCTTCTTGGCAATAACAAAGGAAAATGATTCTTAAATAAAACCAAGGATAAAGGCTTCATTCCAACTGCAGGCACCCAATGCCAGAGTAGTAAAACACACAGAAAAATCTGTATGAAGGGAAAATTGAAAAACTGGAGACAGGTCAGTACATGCAGCTTGAGGCCATTCCAGGGCTCGTACAGTTTTCCAGTGAAAACTCCCTGTGCCCCTAAATTGCATAGGAAGAAGAAAACTTTGAAGGAACAGTGGTGATAACGGGCAGCAGAGGTTTTTAAATACTGTGAAAGCAGCTGTTCCCACATGAAGAAGCCTGTTTGGTTTAGAGATGATGTTCTTGGAGAGGTAAAGACATGCCAAGGAGAGGGTCACCCTTTGGGTGATCCACGTGGGACTGAGTTCCCTCCCTTGGGTGAGAACTGACTCATTTCTACTGCTGAGTTTGATTAGAAGGATGCACCTGAGGGGGTTAAAAGTGCTCTGAATTCGGCCAAGGGACCAGGGTGGTGTAAAATGGGGTATGTACCAGGATGTATGTACCAGAACATCCCTGTCTGGGAACATGGGAATGGGAAGCAGAAGAGACTGCCTTATCAGGGTGAGTTTATGTGAATTAAAGGCCCGGAACTGAAGGAAATGAGTCCTCCCACAGCGTGCGGGGGCTGAGCCTTGTTTATGTGTTTTACATGCGCTTCGTACAAATTTAGGACCGAAATGACAGCACTGAGAGACTCTTCCACGGAAAGGGAAGAGCCTTGTTTAATCAGTCTGTTCTGCAGTTGGCTTTTGAATCTATGTCTCTGATGGGAAAATGAATTAAAATGTAGCAGTTTGTGTCCTAACATCAAATAGTAATTTCCGTACCCTGTGGCTCTTACTGGACTTTCTACCCCTAATTTACTACAGTTCTGGCATTTTTCCCCACTGAGAGATACCTGGTTTTTAATGGGTGTTTTTAGAAAGATTTTAGAAACAGGTAAGAATCCAAACCATAGGTAATTTACTTCAGTCATATCTTTGAAAATATCTGGATGACATGGAGGCATCCCTGATTTATGACAGAAAAGGAAGATGGATCTGGTATGCTTTGAGTGAGCGATTTGGATGCTGTGCTCCTCCTTTTGGTGGGGTCCCGTGGAGAAGCTCCTGCCGTACCACGTGTATTGCTCACTGCATCCTCCAAAACATGGTGTCAATGAGAAGTAAACTTATCTGGTTTGTCTGACGTGGGATGACCCAGAACTGGGCAGCTGGAGCTGCCAGGAATGCAGATGGGAATGACTAACGTGAGAACATCATCCTTGTAGTTCACGTTGCTCCCCGTGGACCGAGTTTCTTCAGCCCCATTTCTGGGTTACACAAGCGCATAAATCTTTCCACCACGCAATAGTAAAACACCACAGAGTAACAGCATGGCCCAGCTGTTGTTTGCTAAGAAAACGGGGAGGGGGGGGGAGGTTGCCAGAATGCCTTGTCTAATCATTCTTTGGAGTATTCCAATAACATGGGACAGGATCGGCGAGATAATTTGAGTTCTGGGGGTTATTAAAAGTCACACAAGTCTGAGCTTGCAGTTTGAGTTGGAAAAGAGGGAATTGAAGTCTCAGGGAAGCTGGTGACAGTGAGAGGCTGACCTGTGGGAAATCTGGGTTGGATTCCAGCAAATACCGTGTGGTTTGGGAAGAGAACCCAGTGAGGGATGAGAGCTTTGCTGGCTTGGACCGTAGGAGTAGCCAAGGGAAGCGTTTCACTGGTGCATCTTCCTTTGCAGGGCCTGTTTTTAAACATTCCCTGGAAAAGTTTGAGCACATACCTGTAGGAGGGATGCCAGTAAGGGCTTGGGTGCCTCTCTGGTGTCTCCTTCGGTGTCTTAACTCTCCACCCAGACAACAAGCAGGCTGCTGCCTCCCAACAGTTAGTGACACGCCTGCAGGGAATAGGTTTGCCCTTCCACTCGGGCACTCACATCCTCCATGGAGGACAGGGAGTGATGGGGTGTGAGAACGTGTGAAATCATTAGCAGGGGCTCTTTTTGTATGAAATGAATGTATGTTGTAGTCATAATACAAAATTTGGATCACCGAGTTTGAAGAACAATTTGTTTGCCAAATAATTGCGTTCTGTAATCCTACAGACATCAAATAATAAATCAGCACCACCTGGTTATTGTAAATTAAAATGAAAACTTCAAAATACACTGATCATCTTGTGCAAAATGCTAATAATAACAAATCTTTCAGGTGCTAAAAAAATCAAGTGCAACAGGTTTAAACACACTGTAAACTGAGCTTTTTCAGTCTCTTCTGGAAACAGTTACAGGTGATACAAGGCCATCCTAGGAAATTTGTGCTTCCTTAATGGAGAGCTCTGCTCTGTTGTTCCAGTTCTCTTCACTAGTAGTTCCAGGGAACATAAAGTCACAATTTCCAGGAGAAATAGCAGTTGTGCTTTTCTCTGCTCGACAATAAATCTGTCAGAGGTATTAAGGTGAGAGGCAGCAGTAACTCTGTTAGTGGTGTAGAGAAGTGAGAGTCAGTGACTGTGGCTGGTCCCTGCCCTCCAGCAGCTCATGAAGCCTCTGGGCCTCAAGGCTTTGGGTGTGTTTCCTCCCTTTCATGGCAGAGTTAATGTTGTAATCGTTTACCCGTTTTCACTTAGGTTTTGGACTCCCTAACTGTGTCCAGCTACAAAGTAGTGCCTTCTGCTTCCTCCATTTCTGGGTGTAGATTTTCATTTGGCTTTGAGTATCTTTGATTTGATGATAAAGATTCTCTCTGGGGTTTTTTTCACTTGCTTAGAGCAGAAAGGAAGCTCAGAGCCAACTCACGGTGAAAATGAGTTCTGATCTTCCATGGTTCTTCACAGCATAGGACAAATATCTCAGACTTAACCTAGAAATCATCTTGTTGGACATGGAAAATTCAGCTGGTACATCTAGACTGAGAGCAATTCCAAGTATATCTCTTGCTTTCATTTCATCTGTGGCAAAAGCTGTTTTGGAAATCCGTGAGAAGTATCTTAGAGTGAAAGGGTAACTCGTTATGCTCTGTGGCTTATGAGGAAAATATAACTGATACCATCACAGATGATATAACTAATTTCAGCAAAAGCCCTGGATTCCTTAGGTCTGTGATAGCAACAGATAACCAGTTCACAAGATAATTTATTTCCTAATTTTTTTAGTTTTGCCATTCTCAGTTTTAACCAACAGGCAGAGAGTATCCACGGACCATATAATTCATTTTGGTAACTGTTCTAAATAGAACCTGAACAGTCCTGAACAGTCCTTGAAACTGCACTTCCATATCCCTGGGTTCTGCTCAGGTTCTTCCACAGCCAACTCCATGTTCTTTTTATGCCTGATTACAAGTGAATTTGCAAACAGATGCATTTGGGCCTGTGCTTTGGTATTTTAATGGTATTTCTCAGTTTGCTTTCACAGGGTTGATTCTTGATTTATTTCAAGCCCTTTTTCTTAATCAGTTTGCAGAGTTTTCCCTGCCAAGAATAAGTAACAATATATTTTCATTACTTCCAGCACTTCAAAGCTTCCAAGTTTCTGGTGCCGAGAACATTTACTACTAGAAGTAAAAAGCAGTCTTCCTTTAGTTAACAGTTCTCTTTAAGAGGGAACACGGGGGAGATAAATCAATTAAAAGGATCTGGTCTTTGAGGGCTCATGCAGCACTGTGCCATGGTTTGGGGGCTCATCAGACACTGGCTTAGTTGGAGGAAGGCTGATGAAGTTCTGACCTCCTCAGATCTGCTTTGTTTGCTCTTTTGTCAAACATGCTCTTTATTTTTGCTGGCGAGACAGACTCATCATTCATATTTATTTTTTTACATCTGAAGTTTGCTGGGCTGCTTGGAAAAATAGGACAATGAAAGCCATCTGGGCATCCCATCCACTTCCATTTGGAAACATCTGCATCGTTATTAGGAGCGTCTCACCAGCACTGCAGTGAGCAGATGTGTTCTCTCTCCATCTCCTGGCTCACTTAGAATTGCTGATAGTGAAAGAAATTTGATAGGCATTAAACCCCAAATGCCTGTTTCTTGATCAGGCCCTCTAATACCACTGATTTAGGATGTTTGTTCCTGTGTAAAGAAGAAACTTGTGGCATTTGTGGGAGGAAGTGATGGAGACAAGCCAGCAGTGTCTCTCCTGCAGGTCATTCCTTGCCTGTATCTGTGGGATTTAAAGCTGAGCACTTGTATCCTTGAACCTTTGCCACGCAGGTTGACTCACAGCTGTTCCTCAGATGTAACGCTCCGTGGAAACCCAGCATCCTCTGCCTCCAGCTGCCCTGGCTCCCTTTTTAAAGCCTTTAAGAAATTAGGCTTTACATTTCTTTAAAGAGAGAGAAGTCTCTGTGTTGAACTTAACATCCCTTTCCTGAGGCTCGCGGGTGATGACACCGTGTGCAGGTGTCCCAGCTGCCAGTATCTCCAGAGAACTCCATGGTTTGCATTCCATGTGCAGGTGTACAGTGAGAGTAGTGAGGCACTTGCACAGGTAAAAGACAGGGCTCTGGCTCTGATGCTGGGGAAACTGAGGCAGCAGCTGGCTTTCCAAAGCAGGGAAAGGCAGTTTTCATCTGTGCTGCTGGACTGTGAGTTCCCTCGGGTGATTTCCCTTGGAAGAGCAGAGTTGGACAAGAGCATCTGTAAAACCTTCAGGTACCTGGGACATAATAAGCTGCTTTTAGCACCTTCTGTGAAGGTTTATTGGGGATGATGATAGTATCTACAGCTTGAGTGGGATATTCAAAGACACTGGAGGCTATTACCCTGAATACAGTGGGTAATCTGATGCCCAAGGTTTGGAAAAGGCTGCTCCACAGTGGCAGAGCTTCAATCCAAATTAAACCTCCCACATCCCAAGCAGGTGCTCCATGTCACTAAGGACTTGGATGTTCCTTGTTTTTCAGGATTTTCAGTACAGCAATGCAGTGATCTCTGTGCTCTGGGTGGGTTATTGAAGCTGTTTGTTGTCCCAGCCCAAGACCCCCTTGGTGCAGATCCACCTGGGGTTTTGAGGACCCCTTCCCCTGTGGATGTGGGGTCTGAGGAGAATGGCCTCGTGCATATTTGTGCCCTTATCTTGGACACTCTCATGGTCCATGGACTGTTGGGAAATATCTCGGGTTTGGGACGTTTGTTGCTCTTGGAATGCTGACTTACAGTGCATTCATGGAAAAAAAAGCAGGAACCCAAGTTCAACAGCATTCAGTGACAGTTTATAGTTGGAGCCTTTCCTTTATATTTATGCCAGTGGAATTTTGAAAAACGGCTGAAATTCCGTGTGGCAAGAAAGAGGGGCTTATTATCCGTGACTAATGCTTGGATGCACTTTTTAAAATTGGGATTATTTGCTGTCCTGCCACTTCAGCTCTTCTCTTGTATTGGTTAGTTCTGTTGTTTCCTAATTTGGGACAGCTTTTCTCCCACCTTTGATTGTCACTCTCACATCACTTTGGGGATCCAGCTACTGCAACCACACTGTCACACTGGGATCCAGGGTTGGGATAAGCTTGCCTTTGTGTTAGTTAGGGATTGAATCCAAGCTGAAGGCTGCATTTTTGGATGACAGTTCCATAAACCATTTATTTTGGTGCCTTGGGCTGTCTCACTGCTGTTTCTACAGTATTCCTGCACTCCTGCAACACAAACAATATTTGACTAAGCAGTTCTTCTTTGTAAGTCTAAGTCATTAGATTTATTGATTAGCTTGAGAGGCCCCTTTATGTGTCTAAAACTAAACCCTCAGGTTGTTTTCCCTCCTTTTGAGGAGAAGGACTATCTCTTTTTGTCATATTTCTAGTCAGACCCATTGTATATGCTATGGAAAATTCTTCCTAAATCTTCTCCCCTCTCAGGTTCATCTCTTTTTTTATTATTATGGGGTTTTTTTCACCATCCCTGTTAGCTTTCCACCAGACCGAAGGGCTCGTTAAAGCAACACTGTGCAGGAAATGGAGAGAGGCGCAAGAATGGGACCCTGCTTGCCAAAGAGGGAAAGTTGGCAGCTCTCCTCTCACAGAGAAATTCCTTGGATTCGAGGAGCAGCTTCATAGAGAGAGTGTGCTACTGAAGGGGCACGAAGTGCTTCGTGAAGTGTCATTCCACAACTAAATGGCATTTGGGATATTCACGCGTTGTGGTGAGGTTCTAGCAATAATGTTCAGATGTATTCAAATTAATTTTAACATAAGAGGTGGACATTTATGGTTTTATCTGAATGGCCTTGAGTGTGAGGAGGGAGAAGGTCAGTTCTGGGCAGAAAGAAGTACTAATTCCCTGTGGAAGATGCCTCCAGCAGACCTCACCTCCCATGGCAGGCAGCAGGGATGAACCTCGCCGACAAAACTCCCTCTCCTTAGTCACAGCTTTTTCAGGTCAGAACAGGAGAATTTATGGTTATGACTCTGTGCTATTTTGGACGGGATCGAGATGGGGAAAAGGAGAGGGGAATGATCAAAATATCCTGTGTGGAAACAGTGTGAGTTATATTCATAACACATCTGTGCGAGGTGCAGGCAAGGCTGGCGCGCTCGTAGGAATTTGGGGAGGTGGAAAGGAAAAAAAAAATGCCTCGTTGTGTAAGAGTCTATATGAAAAAAAGGGAAATACTGAAGGGGATGGATCCATAATGAAATAATTCTGTGCCAGTTTCTGGGGGCCTGTGTTTGGGCCTTGCAGGAAACTCTTCCCCTCCCTGAATGGCGACAGGAAAGCACAGGTGAGACTCTAATGTTTGCAAACCAGTTCTGTGGTGTGACAGTCAAAATTAACCCTCCTAAGCTGCCTGTTTGCTCCGTTTTTCCCTGAAAATCAATATGTCTGTAATGTTGGGCTGTGTGGTTTTTATAAGGGTATCACACTCAGGGTGTACTCTATGTAATTATAGCCAGAGGGGTGGGCAGGAGAGCTCTGCTCCATAAGGAATTGGGAGGTTTGAGAGCTGGCTTTCAGTTCAGGATTGCTCCCTCCCTGTCAGCCCTTCCAGCTTTAAAATCCTCTCTTCCAGAAGATGTGTGACTAGGAGAGAGCAGAGGCTTTGACTGGCTTTCTGTGATTTCACAAAATCTGCCTGTGTAACACTGAATATTATTTTGCAACAAAGAACCAGAATTTGTCAACCCAGCACAGCTATCTGGAATATATTTATAATCCCCCACTCCATCTTCAGCATTCCAGCCAATTCTTACGTATGAGTTAAAAAATTAAGCTTTTCAGCTTGTGATGGGGTCGATGGGCAAATGAAGTTCTGCAAAACTTCAGTTTCATATACCTTGATACCTAAATATTGTAATGTACCATATCTGTCTAAATGTATCTGTCTAAATGCACGTATCTCATAGGGTCATGGAATCCTGGGCTGGCTGGGGTGGGAGGGGACCTCCCAGGCATGCAGACAGGGCTCTGCTGCTGCCTGGCAGTGGTGGAGGAGCCCTCCATGGACGTGGCCGCTGCAGGTGCACGGGCTCATCGGAAGGCCGGGCTCCAAAAACCAGCTGTTGGGCTTTGTCCTGTCAGAAGGTTGGAATCCACTTAGTGCCAACTGAGCAATTAAGGACAATTATGCTTTCAGCTCCATTAAGGAGTCCCAGGGCAGTGAGACCTGGGAAGGAAGCGAGCCGTTGTCGCGCACCCGCGCTCTGTGACTCATTTGAAGTTCTCTTTGTCTCGGTAATATGGACTGCAGAAATATTTTCCCACATTTTTTTTTCCAGTTTTACACACTCAGTTATTCCTTTTATGTGAGTGAATACTGTGAATTCCAATCTCCTGTCTCCCTTAAATGCTGATCTCAGCATAAACCATCAGACAGCTGTGTCTGCCTGTGGTGTTCCCATCCTTGGCTTCCACCTGCTCTGGTGGCCGTGCAAGGGAATCACACTGAGGGGGTTGGACTCTAATTTTACCTTTTATACCTGTGAAGATGTTCACCAAGTTTAGAATGGAGCCAGGCCCAGGTATTCCTTCTGTTTTACCTCTTCTCTGAATGTGTGAGACCTGGAAAGAAATTGCTTCAGTCCCACTAAATTCAGAAATCTTCTTTGATTTCTTTATGTTCAAAACTTCTGGCTTTGGCACTTGGACAGAGTTTCATCTCTTCCCTTCTCCACTTCTCATTTGGCCTTTCAGAGTTCATGTGTTCAATGGTTGGACTTGATGGTGTTTTCCAGCCTTAATGATTCTCTGTTTTGTAACAGGTCAAATGTCCACTCCAGCCAGGTTCCTCTAGATCGATTATCCAGATTCTGGAGCTCCATCATGAAGACAGGTCAGGGGAGGACTGCCAGGGCAGCGGGCAGGACGCAGGTGCCAGTGTTAACTGGTGCTTATGTTGTGATGGCAGTGGTCTGCCCTGTCCCTTGGAGACTCTAGAGAACTCGGAGCAAGTCCACGAGAAGCGTGTTCATGTCTCTTTGCTTTTACAGGAAAAGCATTCAAAGCACCTTTTTTGGTCTTCCACTGTTGCCACCAAAGTGTCCTTCAGCAGTTTTGCAGTAGCAGGTTGCCATGCCCCACCTTGTCACCTGTGACGTTCTTCCCTTGGATTTTTACAATGTGTTTTCAGTGTGGGTCATTACTTTAATGGAAAAGCTGAGCTGACCTGGCTGCTCCTGGCTTTGCTCTCCAGCTGGACAGCACTTCTGGCTCAGGCCAGGTGGGTCATGCAGAGCCCTTCAGCTGAAGCTCTTCAGCTTCTCCATAGGCAGGAGAATGCAAATCTGTCCTGGAAAAGAGCAAAGACTGTTCCCTGAGCTGTTGTGAGAGATTTCCCCTTGCATGGATCACAGTGGGAGAGTTTTCTCCCTGAGTGGATCAGACTGGCAGGCCTCCACCACGGGGATTTTGTGTCATTTGTGGGGCTGCTCCAGAGCACAGATTTTCGGATATTTAGGTGAACTATTAACCTGCCCATTGGTGGCTTGTACAAGTCCTTCCTCAGCAACTGCAGGGCTCCATAGTTCATCCCCAGGAGCTGGGCAGGGCTGTGTCTGTACTGCTGTGTGAGCAAGGCACAGCTCTCCACTTGGAGTAATCCCCGTGGAAGGAAGCGGGGCTCTGTCCCGAGGTCCCGCTGTTGTGTCTGGGCAGTGTAGCTGGCTTTGCCGACTTGCAGAGGCTTAAGGCAGATAAGGTGATGACTGGAGGGTAATTGCTGTTGACACAGAGCACTGGGCTGCTCTGTGACAAGCAGGGCTGTGGCTGGGCTTGCACTGGCCAGGCCGTGTCCTCTCACACCATTCCCGTGGCAGTAACAGGTCCCAGGTCTGTAGGAACACAGTCCTTATACAGCTTTTAAAAAATAAGCAGCTGTATGTAAACACAGGTCTCCCTTTATCCCAGAGAAATGAGCAACCCAAGGAGTTGTTAGTGCACTCACTGTGGAAACTGCCCCAATTTGCCCCATTCTTTGCCACTGAAAATTCCTTTACTGGCTTGCCCGGAGAAGCTGTGGCTGCCCCATCCCTGGAAGTGTCCAAGGCCAGGTTGGACAGGGCTTGGAGCAACCTGGTTAAGTGGAAGGTGTCCCTACCCATGGCAGGGGGGTGGAACTAGAAGGTCTTTAAGCTCCCTTCAAACCCCAACCCTTCCATGGCTCTCTCCATGCTTTCAGCCAGCTGGCAGAAGCTGGCTCACATGCCAAGGACTAAGGAATCCAGACTGGGATTGAAATAATTTTAAGGCCTTGCTATAACTACTTAGTTAATGAGCACTGAGGGGCAGCATCTCTGCCAAAGCAACTTCCTCAAGCACTGAAAGCTCCTGGTAGTGGTCAGCTGCTGAAAACACCTGTTTGAAGAGTTTAGACCCTGGAACTCCTCTGAAGCCTGTTGGAATCTCAGGGAAGCTGTCCAAAAAATGCTGAGAGCTCAGGCTATCCAGCATTTCTTCTTCCAGTAAGTTCTAAATTAGCAAATAAATTATGAATGCAGCCTGTGCTTTCCGAATGTGGTGGGCTTTAGGGGTACCCCCCTTTTTGGATTGCTCTGTCCTTTTATAATGCATTATTCCACTTAGGAATCTGAGGATGCTTTAAATGTATGCCTTTTTGAAGTAAAAGTGATTTTTGGGTTGATGTAATGATACATGAAGGCATGAGTGCTTTCCAGGTTGTTAATGCAGAGCTCTCTGATGTTCCTGGGAGATCCTCTGACTTATAAAAGCATGGACTCAATGCTCTTAGGAGCTGGAAACTTTGGAAGTACAGGGCTGGCCACTCCAAGCTGTAGGAAATAAGCCCTCCCATACCCAAACTGGATTTGGTTCCAGCAGCCCAGATACTCAGGTGTGCACCTCAGCAGTGGGCCAGGCTGCACATGGTTGCTGACTTACTCTTTCTCCTTTGCAAACTGAATTCCAGAGCCTCTACAGGTGCTTTTTTCTTACTTCTGGACTTTGATACAGCTGATGATTTTGCAAAATGGGACTTTTTCTGTGTTATTTTTCACCTTTTTTTTGCAGTGGTGTTTAAGAGGCTCCACTGATATTGAATTGCAGAACTTGGTGTGGCGTGAAGTGACAAAGGAATGGGTTTGCTTGGTTTATGTGTGTCTAATCTGTGACCCACAGACTTCTGTGTGTCCTCTTTTTGTATGTAACCACCAGCAGAAGGTGTTCCTCAGGTCTCCTAAAAAGCCAGGCCCAAATGCTTGAGTCTTCTTCATGTATCCCAATAAATTATGGCCTTTATCCAACAGAATATTCTCCTGGGATTAAAGTAGATAAAGTCTCTGAACTATATGTGTAAGTTGCTCTACTGGAGCAAGAGGGACAGCTTGTAGTAAAGACTTGGAATTGTCAAGAGACTGTTTTTATTACATTTTAGGAGATGCAAAGTCCTTCAGAATTCAGAATTCAGAGTCAAAGCAAGATTCCAGCCCTACTCACGATCCATGTAACCAGGGGGTTCCCCTTTCTGTGGGGAAAAGGGAAATTCCATGGTTAAGTATTTTGAATAATGGCATGTAAGAATATATTTTTAACCTGTTCTAAAAAAAACTCTAGAAACCAAAACTAGACACCAAATCATCTGTACCTCCAAACCAAAATTATGATGGAATTCTTGCTATTTATATATAGAGAGAGAAATAAAGAAATGTGAGAGGGGAGGATTTTTTGCTACTAGGAAAGCAGAAATGGTAGGAGATGTGGTTCATAGTTGTAGGGTAACGGTCTCTTGGCTAAGTTGGCTGTTAGGGCTAAAACCCAGCTAAAAATAAGGTGCAGAGCAGATGAGCCAGGGCAAGGCCGGGCAAGTCCCGAGGCCGTGTTAAGCCAGCGCGGAGCTGTGATCTGGTATTAGTGGTGTCCAGGCGAGGTGGTGCCGTGTCTGTGGGCTGTGCAGGGAGAAACTGTCACTCAGGGGCTTCTCCTCTTTGGTTGTTCAGTGTCTTCCCTCAGCTTTTCATTATTGGAGAGCAATAGCACTTATTCCAAACAGGCTCGGTTTGATCCTGAGCCTTATTCCTCATCTTTTGCTTGCATGTTAGAACCTCACAGCGACATTTCCACCACCAGCACCATCACTACTACATTTCCACAGGTCTAAAAGCACTTTCACCAGGAATCAGGTAAGTGCAGAGCTGTTGCAAACTGTCCAGGTAGTGTGTCAAGTGTGTTCTGCAGCACTGAGAACTCTGGAACAGGCTGAACTTCCTCCTTTCTATTTGTATTCCCAGTTTCTGGTCATGGGATGGAAAAAGAACAGTTAATAGCTGACCTAAATTCAGGCATATTTAATTATAGTTTCCTTAAGTTCTGGCTATGTTCTGTGTGTGTTTGCTGCCAGGTATGGATAACCTGCAGTCCTAGAAAGCCTCATGCCAGGTAGGGAAGCGATGACAAGAAAATTATGGGGTAAAATTCCAGCCATTTCCATTGGAAAAACTTATCCCGAGTTGGCTCTATTCAAATACAGAGAGGATGATGCCTTTCTACGTGGCTCCCTGAGTGTGCCCTGGCATCAAGCCCTCGTGTGAGTGAGTGCTCAGAGCGGGTTTCGCTGACGGCGCGTGGAAGGGAAGAGCCTTCCCGTGATGTCAGAGCAAGGAACACAGTGCAGGAAATCTTCCATCCTTCCCAGAATCGTTCTGCAGCTGGAATTGCTCAGGTACCAGAGAAGCACATATTTCACGGAAGCAGTCAGCACTTCAAAATGTTTTGTTTTCTCTTTTAAGTCTAAGAACAAAGTGAGTTGGGGTCTGTGTTTGTGGCCCATGGAGGCTGTGCATTTCACAGCTAATCCTGCAGAGCCCCAAGATTCAGACCTTCCTCTAATCCCTGTTTGTTTGTAAATCTGCCAGTCACTGTCTCTCCCAAGGGTGGAAGAGAACATAAGCAGAGGTAATTCTCCGAGCTTAATGATTCTCAGGAAGGTGAGAGATACCCGGGCTTTTTATGAAGTCACAAGAACTTTTTTCTCTGTTTTCTTCATTCCTCAGTGTGGTGAAGTTGCTGGTGTCTGAACCGGGTTGCTGGCATTTTTATTTCTATTAGGAAATGCTTTACTGTCTGTCCTCCTCTGACACCAAGACACCTTTACGAGGGGTGACACCACCACCAAATCCTGTCTGCCACATCCTGAGACCCTCACAGGTGCAGCAGCACTTCCATGGCCACGTGGTGGACAGCATCCAGCTGATGGGGACTTGGCAATAATGGATGAATGGTTGGACTTCATGATCTGAAGTCTTTAACCTCAAGGATTCTGTGGTTCTATGACAAGAGATTTGTTCTGGGTTTTTTTGGTTTGGTTTTCGCTAATGCTCAAGTAATTGTTCCATGTGCCTTGAGGGGAATGTTAAATCCCATGTTCTCCTCTGTGTTGCTGCACCGTGTTTCTGCAGCAGCAGAGCTGGCTTGCTTTGTGTTATCAAAATTTCAGAGATAATATTTATTTATTGTGAAATATCCCAGAGAGATGCCCTGCAGGGGCTTCTGGAAGTGCTTCACGGATACAGCCTTGAACATACAGTGAAACACGGAGTAAAACTGTGTATTTTTATGGCCAACTGGCGCGGCTGGGGTCGCTGCAGATACAAACTCTTTCCTCAGCCCCCAAAAACAAACAAGCAGAAGTTTTGGCAGCAGTTAAGCAAACAAACTCTCCTCCAGAGACACTGACAATATTAAGGCCCTGAATCCAGCGTTGAGACTGCAGGTCCCAGTGTTGATGCTCCACATGGGAAGGGGCTCGGGGCAGGGTCCTCGGCACAGGACACATTCTTCTCATGCCACAAAACTGTGGTGGTAGCATTAGAAACTCATTTGATGCTTCTGGAGTAAAAGGCAATTTCAGGCAACTTGTAAGAAAAGATAAGGGAGAATGCATAACTTGCCAGAATTTTGGTTCTTAAGGACCTTATAAATCAAAGCCCATGAGTTGCAGCCCATCCCAGAACCTAATGAGGACATGCTGTCATCGTGTCTTAGCCCTGACGACCTGGGTGGTTTCTGCTGCTGCTGGCTCTTAATGAGGCAGTACCAGCAGCACCACACAAATGTTGCATGTACACAGTTCTTCTGGAGATCAGTGAGAATTCTGTTGGAACTGCTTGGAATTTGCATTTGAACTAAATGATTCTTCTTTTCTTCCCTGGTTTTTCAAAAGGCACACTTGAAAATAAGCCTCAGGAGGCAGCGGCAGGATGGACTGGCCTAGTTTCCTTACTTTGAGAACTGCAGAATGGAATTTTTTAGTAGCTGCAGAACACATCTGTCCTTAGGGACTCTTTATACATTAACACACTCTTTGGCAAGGGACTTAAAATTGATCTCAGTTGGTTCCAAACTGATTTCTCATTAGTTTAATTCTGAGTTAGTGAAGGTGTGGATCTTCCCTAGACACTTTTCCTATCTCTGTATTCAGGAAAAGGCTAAATTAGGCAATTGAGCAAGTAAGCACATAGGAGGACCATATATACAGAGATAGATTTAAGGGGCTGTGTGTGTGTATATATATATATATATATATATATAAGGAACAGTGTCATTTGTAGCACAGAATTCAGCCCACGTGTTTTACAATATAAGATGGTGAGAGTCTCCCATGTGAGCAATGCTGAGGGTTCTCTTCAGGTACAGAGAGGTTTGGCTGATGACACCATAGATGGAATTAGAATTGGGCAGATTGTGGCTTTCTTTAATAGCACAGAAAGAGCTGTAGTTCCATTCTTCCACAGTTACACTCCAGGAAAGATGTGCTGTAACCCAGAATAACCATTTCCCCTGGCACGAGAGCACAGGCTGATCTGTTCCTGCTGATACCATCGGGATGTAAGTGATGCAGGTGACCAGCAAAATAAAAAAGGAAGACATAACGAGCCAGCTAATTCCAGAATGAGATTAGCACGGATTAGTCTGTCTAGCCCAAATCCCCAAACAGCCAGACTGGTTCTGTGTGTTTCTTCACTGTTGCCTCATGTGTTGTCTTTCTCCCAAGTAACAAATGTTTGGACAAGAGGAAACAGCCACAAGTTGTGCCAGGGGAGGTTTAGATTGGACATGAGGGAAAATGCCTTCAGAGAAAGGGGTGTCCAGCCCTGGCACAGCTGCCCAGGGCAGTGGTGGTGTCACCATCCCTGGGGGGATTTAAAAGCCACGGGGATGTGGCATTTGGGGGCATGGGTTAGTGGTGGCCTTGACAGTGCTGTAGGAGTGGTTGGACTCGATGGACTTAGATCCCTTGTGTTCTGTTAAGTGCTTGGCCATGGATGCACACTGCAGCCTTTGAAACAGAGCTACTGGCAGTACATGTAGCCTGGGATTGATCCTCACTGTTTGACCCTGAAGGCACTGAAGTGCTGGGTTACGGAAAACAGACAAGAGAACGGATCAACCCCTTGTGTTAGCCGGTATTTTTTGGACAGGGCACGGCAGTTAGGGAAAGGACCCACTGCTTCACTTCTCAGCTGGGTTTCACTTGGATGCTGTGCTTGGCAGCTTCGCCAGCTGCAGCAACTTTTGGAAGTGGAGCTAGTCTGTGATTTTCCCACTGGTGTGCTGTCCCAGGGTGGGCATTCTTGAGAGCACTGAAAACAGGGGAAGGGACACTTTGTGGACTTGCAGCCTTGGCATTCATGAATTCCAGCGTGGAGGAGAAGGGCTGCAAGTTGTGCTGTTGCTGGGAGAAGTGCCCCGTTACACCACGAGTGGAAGGCAGGACTGTTCCTCTCCATCTGCTGGATGCTGGTTGCTCGGATGACTTAGTAGAGCAGGGAGATCCCTGTGCATTTATGGGAAGAGTGGAGGAATGGGGATGCTCCCAGCTGGGACACAGGAACAGCCACAGGGGCACAGGCTGCTCCAAGCCCCGTCCAACCTGGCCTTGAACACTTGCAGGGATGGGACAGGAGCTAGGACTCGACTGATGCCTGACTGTCCTTGCAG
Organism: Pseudopipra pipra; assembly: GCF_036250125.1. NCBI lineage: Eukaryota > Metazoa > Chordata > Aves > Passeriformes > Pipridae > Pseudopipra > Pseudopipra pipra. The sequence goes on from NC_087552.1 coordinate 1,279,504, forward strand.
GGTCCCTCCTGGGGGCACTGAGTTCCCTGCACGGCCACGTGGAGCAGCAGCTGAACGAGACCCTGCGGCGCCGCCGGCACGCGGGAGACGACGACCACAACATCGAGGTGCTGCTGGGGGTGGACGACTCCGTCGTCAGATTCCACGGCAAAGAACACGTCCAAAACTACCTCCTCACCCTCATGAACATCGTGAGTGTCTGCTGCAGCTTCTTTGGGAATGGGAGCTGCTCTTGGGAGCTTTTGTAGGAGCACCTGGCTTGGGAATAATAGCAGTGGGATCATTTGGGCTGCTACTGAATATGGATTTCTCTTTTCAGGATGTTCCTTTCTTTCATCTTTTTCACAGTAGTTTTCTAGGGCATGACACGTTCGAGGGTAATTCCAAGAATTTGGAAATAGTTGAAAAACAGTAAGGAAAAAATGTAAACATGATCCATTTCTAGTAATTCCGAGCTCCTCCTGCAACGCAGTTCTAGAGAAAACCTGGCCAAAAAATAAACATGTAGAGAAAAAAAGTGTTCTAAACCCCCCATGGCTCTCTTGAGCAAACCTCCTGGTAGTACAAGTAGAAGATCTGTCTTAGAAACTGTGGGATTGTAAGGTTTTTCAGGAAAGAAAAACAGCCTCCTAAGGACAGAGATGAGGAACAGGCTTCTCATTAATAATGACTTGATGGACATGGGAATATTCTTGTATGTTTTACACTTACCTTTTCATTCCTGGAATTTTTTTTAAATAATTGCTTAGGCTTGCAAATAATCTAAATTTGAGAATTTAGAATTTGAGAGGAAAAAATTATCCCTATATGAATTTAACCCAACTAATGTGTTTTCCAGAATAACTCAGGAAATAATTTCTTTTTCCCCACGTACCCCATGGTACATCAACAATAAAGCTCCATTACACATTATTGCAGAATACTGTCTTTTTAGTTTTAAAACCTTTATAACTCTGTGAGCAGCAGGGCTGATCCATGTCCCAAACCACTTCCATGTTTTTTACATGCCTGAGGCTCCATCTGCTGGGAGCAGCTGTGGGGCCAGAGCCAGGGTGAGCTGACACCCAGCTACCCAAAGCCATCCAGAGGATGGGATAAAAGGGGGTTATGGGGAAATCTTGAAGACTTGAAACCTTAGGTCAATTCCAGGGTCCTTTTTGTCTCCTGGGAAGTCACTCCTGTCTCTGGGAAACTCCCTGCTGTCTCTTGGCACAGGGGAAGTTGTGAACGTTTTTCCTGGCCCAGCCCTTTGTGGGAGTGATGCTTCTGCATGAAGGGAAGGAAATAGGAGAGGAATAACTGACCTTTGGGATAATTGCTTCACAGGACAGGCAGCCTGAGCTCTGTCCCACTGTCCTGCTGTCCCTGTCCCACTGTCCTGCTGCCACTGCTCTCAGCCCCAGGGACTGCATGTTTAAACCATGGGCTCAAATCCTCGTGTCCACAGTCTGGAAACCTCCCAGTGACCTTTTTCCCTGAGGGGAAGAGGGAAGCTCTGTTTAGCCAGACTGAAAAATAGAAACCCTTCTAACTCCTGCTCAAACCCAGCAGCCTCTGAACAGGGGTGTTTGTTTCTCACCAGTTGCCCACAGCATAATATTTATTTTGTTTTTAGGGGGATGAGGAGCTTCATTGAGGACCTGCAGATGTTTCACACTCTGGTGCCAGGATATTTCTCACCTTCCCAGACACAGGGAAGGGCCTCAAAGAAGGACAATTTTTGGTTTATCTGCATAATTCTGTTTTTCTAACTTCCCTTCCACAAGGCCTCTTTCTAGTACAGAAGTGACCACGGAATTCTAATTGATCTTGAAAAAGTAGGGCAGCAGCATTAATTGCTTTCTAAAAAAACTATGCTTCAAAACAAGAAGCACTGGAAGTGTTCCAGGCTGGGTTGGACGGGGCTTGGAGCAACCTGGGATAGTGGAAGGTGGCAGGGAGGTGGAACAGGATGAGCTTTAAGGTCTCTTCCAACCCAGAGCAGTCTGGGATTCTGTGATTTGCAGCGTTTGAACTTCAAGTCTTTTCCCTGGTCCCCTTTTCTTTGGGCCCTGATCCGTGAAACTTAGAAGGGAACCTTGACGTGTGCTTCCCAAAGTTCCATATGAGGGGTATGTGGTGATGGGAAGTGAGTCTACATTCCTCAATGTGTGGAAATGATCTGAGACTTGAATCCTCCTCTGAGAGGACTGTAGTGGAACAAGCACTTGAAATAACTACTCCGTGGCCTTGGAAGTTCCTTTGGTGTCATCAGTGGGTTGTTTTCTTTTTAATTTTCCCTCTTTTCCCCTCAGGTGAATGAGATTTACCACGACGAGTCCCTGGGCGTTCACATCAACGTCGTGCTGGTCCGAATGATCATGTTGGGGTACGCAAAGGTCAGTGAGCCGGCTCTCCACCTTCAGCTCCTGGGCAGAGAATCCACCCTCTGTGTGGATTCCCTGCCCGTGGGTGGAGCTGCTGGCTCTAAGGTGTTGCTCCTTCAGTCCATCAGCCTGATCGAAAGGGGGAACCCCTCGCGCAGCCTGGAGAACGTGTGCCGCTGGGCCTATCAGCAGCAGAAGGCGGACCCCGGCCACGCCGAGCACCACGACCATGCCATCTTCTTAACCAGGCAAGATTTTGGGCCCGCTGGTATGCAAGGTAATGCAGCTGACCTGGAGCAGAGCTCTCTGGGCTCGGTGTTTCTTGGCTGGCGTCTGCCAGAAAAGAGGAAAAATTGGGAATTGCATTGCTAGCACTTCCTGCTCTTTGTTCCACAGACTTTTTCAAAAGCAAGGAGACCTTGCCATGGGTCCTTGCCCTTTATGTCCCACTGTAGGTCTAATTTTTATACTTGAGAGTTGTAAATCAACACCTCTTTACTCTGTCCAAGCTCCTGTGTTTGCAGGGATCACTGGGAACATTCGATGTACTTGGTGTTCCACTTCCCTTTATATTATTGCATCCTTCACTGCAGATTTCTGTTTATAGACATCCCAGCCACTTTGACACCTGCATCCATCTTTGGGACTCAGGGAACTAATGCTAATGGGCAGGATTCCCCAGGTGTGGGTTGTATCAGGGCAGGCACTGGTCAGGCTGCCCTGGACTCAGAGCAATTTTAGCTTTTCCTGAGGAAAAAGAAGTTTATTGGGGGGTCTCATTTAAAATCCACGTCCTGGGCACAAGACTCAGGCCTGGTGTCTCTCCATAGGATACGCTCCTGTGACGGGCATGTGCCACCCGGTCCGGAGCTGCACCCTCAACCACGAGGACGGGTTTTCGTCGGCCTTTGTTGTTGCTCATGAGACTGGGCACGTGTAAGTGTAACTTTTGCAATCACATCCCACCAAAATGTGCTGCTGCACCTCCTGCTTGCTCCAGGGGGGTCGGGTTTAATGGCTCTATGGAAGCTGTCCTGGTTTTATTTCCGTCCCCTGGGAATGCAGCAGTGGTTGAGGCAATGAAGAGACAAGTGGTGGAAGAAAGGAAGGGGAGAGAGAGGGGGAACTTGTTTTGTCTGGGGTGAGGGAAGGGTCAGGAAGGCACCTGGGAGGCCCAGCAGAGACAGGAGGTGGCTGTGTGTCCTTCACTGCTGTCTCCTCCCCAGCTGCCTGGGCTGGCGAGTCAGACTTGGCACCTCTTGGAGAGCTGTTTCCTTACAGTTGTGTCGCAGTGGCTCTGAGAGGTATTCTTTGTTCCAGGCTGGGCATGGAGCACGACGGGCAGGGGAACAGATGTGGGGACGAGACGGCGATGGGCAGTGTCATGGCCCCCTTGGTGCAGGCCGCCTTCCACCGCTACCACTGGTCCCGCTGCAGCGGCCAGGAGCTCAGGAGATACATCCAGTAAGGCCTCCCCGCTGCACCCGGGCTCTGATCCCTGTTTTTTCAGGCCCTTTTTCCCTTCAAATCTGTGTTAGAAAGGCTCTAACCTCTGAATGCTGTGTGCTTGTTGGGGGCTGTCCCACGGCCCGTCTGCTGGGGGTGGAAAGGCAGTGGAAAGACCCCGCTGACTCCAGTGGGATTTGGAATAGGCCTCTGATTGTCACAGAATCCCAGAGTGGTTTGGGTTGGAAGGGACCTTAAAGCTCATGTTTCCAACCCCCTGCCATGGGCAGGGACACCTTCCACTAGACCAGGTTGCTGCAAGCCCTGTCCAACGTGGCCGTGGACACTTCCCGGGACGGGGCAGGAATTAGGAGTATACATTTGCTCATGCTGGTTTTTTCCTGTGTCTCTTCCCACAGCTCTTACGACTGTCTGCTTGACGACCCTTTCGAGCACGACTGGCCCAAGCTTCCTGAGCTGCCAGGCATCAACTATTCCATGGACGAGCAGTGCCGCTTCGACTTCGGTGTGGGCTACAGGATGTGCACAGCGGTACGTCCCGGGGGGCCTGGCCTGACTGGGGAGCTGCAGTGTGTCATAACTGGATAATAATCATTGGAGGGCAGTTAATGGAGTATTTAAACAGAGCTCTGAAGAGCAGAGGGATATTTATGGGGGAAACCCAGTCCTGTGGGATAATGGGCAAGTAGGTGGCAGCACAGTCCACGTGACACAGACTGGTGGGAGTGATCCCGAGGAAGAAAAGGGAAAAAACTCTCAGTTTCCTCCCACTTCTGGCTGTCTCCTTTCTTGTCACTGGCTCAGGGCTGGGGGATGCAGGGATTAAGCACTGCCCTGAAGATACGGGACTCACTGGTGTGTGTGAGATGGATTGACGGAGTGGGTTGGATCCTTATCCCAAAAACTCTAAGTAACCTCAGGTTCTGCATTTCATCTTCCGCCTCTTGTGGGTTTCAGTTCCGAACCTTTGATCCGTGCAAGCAGCTGTGGTGCAGCCACCCCGACAACCCCTATTTCTGCAAGACCAAGAAGGGACCTCCCCTCGACGGCACGGAATGTGCCCCTGGAAAAGTGAGTCTGGGCTTTGCACTGTGTTTGTCTTGGGGAAAAAAACCAACAGTGTTGTTCATCTGGGGTAAAGGGCACAGAGAGAAACAGAGGGAATTGCTCAGCCTCTCTTGGGTTGAGCGAGAGGATGGGAAGAGAGGAGGCTGTGCTTTCCCACTAGGATATTCCTTGAGCTGTACAAGGTCTGCTGTCACACGTTTTGGGCATAGAAACCCCAATGGAGGTGTAACCCATTCTGTGACCCTTTTGTTATGTTTTTTGGGTTCTTTCCTGCAAAGTGTCCATCAAGTATCTTTAGGAATCCAAGGATGCAGATGATGCCATTCCTGTGGGGTGGCTGCTCAGAGCTTGTGGTCCAGACCCCATGTGGCAAATGTTTGTGTAGGCTGAGGAGTAGCACTTGATTTTTCTCTTTAATATCCCCATTAGTGGGTGTCCTGCTGCCAGTCCATTTTTAGTTATAAAATTATACTCAAATACCTGTTTTTTTAGGAAATTCCCTGTCTTTTGGGATATTGGAGAGTCACTTTTACCATCTGAGCATGCCCCAGGCAGCAGCAAAATGTTCCTGTACTGTGATGATGTGTTTGATTTGGGTTTGGGGTTTGTTCTCACCTGTTTCCTGCCCCAATTCCCTCAGTGGTGCTACAAAGGTCACTGCATGTGGAAGAACACCAACCAGCTGAAGCAGGATGGACACTGGGGACCCTGGACCAAGTTTGGCTCCTGCTCCCGGACCTGTGGAACTGGGGTTCGCTTCCGCACGCGCCAGTGCAACAACCCAATGTAGGTCTGGGGGTTGCACCCTCCTGGGGGTCCAGGGAGGGGCCATTTGAAATGGTAATTAGGGTTCAGGTGGAGATTCTGTTCAGGACCCTGGAAATTGGATCATTTTCGTGGAATCAAAGAATTTCACAGAATCATAGAATCATGTAATGGTTTGGGTTGGAAGGGACCTTAAAGCCCATCCAATTCCAAACCTGCCATAGACTGGATATAATTATATACTTTTTTTAATACAGTAGAGCTATATTACATTAATTATTATTAGCTATACACCAGAGCTGTATTAAGAGTACATGGAGTTTTATTTATTTTTTTTCATGTGACATATTTCTAGGGGGTTTGGGCTCTGTGAAGAATTAAATGGGAAGCAAGCCTTGGAATGTAAGAGAAGTGGGTGAACACATCATGCAGAGGAAGATGTTGTAAATAATATGTATTGGTCACCCTGGAAATTGTCAGAAAGAGTACCAAGCCCCCCAGGGTGCTCAGAATCCCACTGGAACTGTGGGGCCTGGATAAATGGATATAGAGTTTTACTCCCGAAGGAACTATGGGAAAGGCTACAGTTTTAACCTGAATAGTTATCTCAGGAGCCAGGCTTAAATTACCTGAAAATAAATCTGATTTTCTGAAAGATGAGGGCTCCATAAGTTAAATTTCACCTAAGCAGAGCCTTACTCCCCTCACAAGGAAGAATTTCTCCCTAATGAGAATCTCTGGGATGTTTTCTCCGCACAGGCCCATCAACGGAGGTGACGACTGCGCCGGGGTCAATTTTGAGTTCCAGCTGTGCAGCACCGAGGAGTGTCCGAAGCACTTTGAGGACTTCAGGGCACAGCAGTGCCAGCAGCGCAATTCCCACCTGGAGTTCCGGGGCAGCCGGCACCACTGGCTGCCCTACGAGCACCCCGACCGTGCGTCCTGCTCTGAGCCTTTAGTGCCACCTGAAAGGGTTTGAAGCCATTCCCCTTGGCCTGGAGATCGCAGGGACAGGCCCAGAACTCCCAGAAAAGCAAATTAGTTGGTTTCTCCCCCCTACCCCCTCTGTTTGTTTTATCTGAAAATCACCAGTTTGGCCCTAAAGCCCAGATTTTAACCCCCAGATTCCCTGCTCTGACCCAGATTTCCAATTTTTGACCTAAATTACTCATTTCCCACGCAAAATTGCCCATTTATCCCTAAAATTGACACTTTTGACCCTAAGTTCTTCAGTTATGTCTAAAAATCACCAGATTTGCCCTAAATCCCTGATTTTAACCTCCAATTTCCCTCTAACCCAGATTTGCCCTTTTTACTTTTAAATCCCCCATTTCCCCCCAAACATGCCCCTTTATTCCCAAAATTGACTTTTTTGCCCCACAATTGCACAATTACATCCAAAAGCATGAGGTTTGTCCTAATTTCCAATTTTACTCCCAAATCCCCAGTTTTACCCCCAAATCCCCCAGTTTATCCCTAAAATTCACCTTTATGACTCCAGAATTGCCCATTTATATCTAAAATTGACCACCACTTTTGCCCTAAATCCCCGGGTTCCCTCCCCAGACCTTCCCATCCCACCCAAACTTCCCCATCCCCCCCAAATTCCCCACTTGTTCCTTCCTAAATCACCCTGTCCCACCGCTCTGCCCCCATCCCCATTCCCAAACCTGCCTGTCCTTTCTCACTCCTCGCTCTGTCAGTGGGATATTTTTCGGGAGCACACCTGGATCATTGTCCATCCATGCAGTTCCTTCTCTTCCCTGGCTCCACAGCTCCCAAGAGATGTCACCTGTACTGCCAGTCCAGGGAAACCGGGGATGTGGCTCACATGAAGCAGCCGGTGCATGATGGGACTCGCTGCTCCTACAAGGATCCCTACAGCATCTGTGTCCGTGGGGAATGTGTGGTGAGTGGCAGCTGCCCCAGGGACAACCAATGGGAACAGCTCAAGGGCAGAGAGAGACTTGGCAGATGTCTCTAAATTCCATATTTGCTGCATCGCGTTCCTCATAATTCCTGGAGATTTAAATTAAATTAGAGAACAGCACAGACCAGTCCCATGGAAATGCTCCACTTCTCTTCCACTGATTGTTTCGTATTATGGAATCCCAGACTGATTTGGGTTGGAAGGGACCTTAAAGCCCATCCAGTGCCACCCCCTGCCGTGGGCAGGGACACCTTCCACTAGCCCAGGTTGCTCCAAGCCCTGTCCAACCTGGCCTTGGACACTTCCAGGGATGGGGCAGCCACAGCTTCTCTGGGCAACCAGTGCCAGGGCCTTACCTCCATCACAGGGAAGAATTCTCTCCTAATATCCAGTCTTTGCTTTTTTTCTGCAGAAAGTGGGCTGTGACAAGGAAATTGGCTCCAACAAGGCCGAGGATCAGTGCGGGGTCTGCGGCGGGGATGACTCCCACTGCCGGACCGTGAAGGGGACCTTCACCCGCACTCCCAAAAAGCTCGGTAGGAATAACATCTGCCTGCAGCTGGCTGGAGTTCCTGGGGGCTCTGGGCTCTGTGTCACACTCATGGACACAGGATAATGCCAGAGTCCTTCAAACTTTGACAGTAATGGGCTTAACACCACCCCTTGATCCCATTCAGGGAATGCTGCTGCCCATCAGCCCCTGACTACGGGTGGATATGGAAGTGGTGGAGGTGTTCAGGGAATGGTGGTTGCTTTTCCCTGACTCTGTCAATCTGGTCATTAAAAAGACTAATTGACCTCTTCCAACAGGGAAACATTTAAGCAAGAAGTGCCAAAAAGAGTTTGATTTTCTGGAAAATGAAATCTGCAAGTATGCAACTTAAAATTCCCCCACGGATTGTCACTGGTCCGACTTCCACTGACTGGTCATCTTGGCCAGATGGGTCCAGACGTGCTGTAAATGCATTTGACCACAATGTAAATTATATTTTATGCTGGTAAAGTGACCCCCAGTCACTGGAATGACTGCATTGGTCTCCCAGGGCATTAATTCCAAGCGTTCTGTTTAAGGGAAGAGCAGAGGATCCCTTCCCTTGCCCAGAGGAGGTCACAGTGTTCCCCTGTCTGGGATGAAGGAGGCAGAAAACACACTGGGTCAGTGCAAGGGCTTCTAACCCAACAGCCTGGCTGAGGAGTAATTTGGGAAAATTATGAGGAATATTTGTGTTCGTGCTCTGATGTGCCGAGGAACACAGGGAACATCTTTTTACCTGAGTCGTGGATAGATCCAGCCTGTAGCAGCATGGCTGTAAATATTAAACTGATCCTAACTGGGAAGTGGCAAATTGTTCTGTAACTGGTGTCTCTTCTCTCCCTGGAAGAGAAGAGCCCAGGGAGGGCTTGTCCCACACGTTCCAAACCGATTGGCTCCGTGTCTCCCAGCCCTGCTCTTCGGTTGCTGGTGGATCCCTCTCCTGCAAGCAGAGCTGGGCCGTGCCCTGCGCTCCTGACCATGGCTGTTCCTTTCTCTTTCCATCCCTGCTGCCTCCACTGACCCTGCACGTGCCAAAGGGTACCTTAAGATGTTTGATATCCCTCCTGGGGCTCGACATGTGTTTATCCAAGAAGACGAGGCCTCTCCTCACTTCCTTGGTAAGTGTTTCTCTGCTCAGGTTTCGTTCAAGCCCTGAGGAGAAGCACAGGGAGCTCTTGATGGAGAACCCAAGGGATGAGAGAACCCAGAGAAGGGGTTGGGTAAATGTGGGCTTTCCAAATGGCATGGTCAGGGCTGAGTCCTGCAGTCTCACACTTCAGCAAACAAACACCTACTGCTCATTTAAATCCTCCAAAACATTAAACTGACCCGAGTTTGCATGTTTACTAACCAAAGATTGTTGCATGGAAATGGGCACTGCTGGGATGAATCAAATTCAGTATCAATAATTATTATTATGGTGTATTGGAAAAAGTTGTCCGGAAGAAAAGAATGGGAGTCCATATTTAAATGGGTGTTGGAATGGGATAATCCTTAAGGTCCCTTTCAATCAAAACCATTCTGTGATTCAGATTGCTAATGAATTGGCTCCTAATCATCATCATAGTAATCCCCACTGTGCCTGGCTGCTGAGGTGTGCTGCAGGAACCCAAACCCAGGCTCCAATTCCTCAGTTCTTTGCTTATGGATTTTAGCATCTGGGACACCCCTGTGTGCGTAGAGGAAATTAAAATGGGATGAAAATCTGGTATTTTCACAACTTGATGGAAATACCCCTCCCCGTGCCACCCCAGTTGCTGTGGTGGAGGCACAACAGACTCTGCTCTCACTCCTCCCAGCAATCAAGAACCAGGCTACAGGACACTATATCCTGAACGGGAAAGGGGAGGAGGCCAGATCCCGATCCTTCATCGACCTGGGCGTGCAGTGGGAATACAGCATCGAGGACGACATCGAAACGCTGCACACGGACGGGCCTCTGCACGACGCCGTGGTGGTGCTGGTGGGTGACGCGTCAAGCCCTGGGGACACGGGGCTGGGGGTCTGAAAGGACCTTAAGGATCGTTCAGAGCTCAGTGTCTTTGCTTTGCAGAGCAGTCAGTAACAGCTCTGGGTTTATGTCTGGTTATTTGTAGATCATTCCTCGGGAGAACGACACCAGATCCAGCCTGACTTACAAATACATCATCCACGAGGATTCGGTGCCGACCATCCACAGCAACAACGTGCTGCGGGAGGACACGGACACCTTCGAGTGGGCCTTGAAGAGCTGGTCCCAGTGCTCCAAACCCTGTGGTGGAGGTGAGCAAGGGATGGGGCACCTGTAACAAGGGACAGATTACAAAAAAAATTGGGGGAAGGGAATGATTTAGGATCCTTGGCCTTCCTTTTTTAACAGCAGCACAAGCTGTTAAATGCCTGAAGTGCCTGATTGTTCCCAAGTGTCACACCTTCAGCTTAGGAAGGAAAAGGCCTTTTTAGATGTTTAAATTCAGCCCCCAAAGCCACTCTGGAAGTCCATACTCAGACACTGATGCTCCTGAGTATTTGTATTCATGGCGTGTCCATGGCTCTTAGGCAAAGAATGGGCAATGCAAACCCCAAAATATATTGTCTTGTAAACCCATTTAACAGGCCAGGAAACTCCTATTTAACCAAACATTCTGACAAGGATGTGGTTTTCCTGGTTTCTCTGACACGTTTCCCAGGGTTCCAGTACACCAAATACGGGTGCCGCAGGAAGAGTGACAACAAGATGGTTCATCGCAGCTTCTGTGAAGGCAGCAAAAAGCCAAAGCCCATCCGTAGGATGTGCAACCTGCAGGAGTGCACGGAGCCCCTGTGAGTGCAGCCAGGCACAGAGAGCAGGGATTGCTCCAGCCATGTTGGGTGGGATGAATGTGGTGGGATGCTGACGGCTTTCCAGCCTGGAGGATATAGGTAGGAGGATATATTTCCTGGAGGAAATATGTAGAGGAATTTCTACCTGTGTAAGAATGGGTACTGATCTGACTGGCTGGTTTTAGTATATTTTAAATATATATATACACACACATATATATACATTTATATCATAAAACCTTGTAATGGTTTGGGTTGGAAAGGACACCTTAAAGCTCATCTCATTCCACTCCCCTGCCATTGGCAGGGACACCTTCCACTAGACCAGGTTGCTCCAAGCCCCATCCAACCTGGCCTTGGACACTTCCAGGGATGGGGCAGACACAGCTGGACAACAGGCATGATGGTATCTGACTCCATTTTCCTTTTAGCTGGGCAGCAGATGAGTGGGAACACTGCACCAAAACCTGTGGGAATTCTGGTTACCAGCTACGCACGGTGCGCTGCATCCAGCCTCTTCCCGACGGCACCAACCGCTCCGTCCACGCCAAGTTCTGCAGCGGGGATCGCCCTGAGAGCCGCCGGTCCTGCAACCGGGCACCGTGTCCTGCGCCTTGGAAAGCTGGACCCTGGTCCCAGGTGGGCAGCGGTGCCAGGGGCTGGCTGGGACATGGGGATCTGTGCACAGTGCTGTGACACGGAACGTCCTGAACTGCCCCTCAGTGTCTGGCAGTGCTCAGTAATCTCCAGGGGAGAGAATGAACACACTGAGGTAAACTGAGGCAGTCAGTCGTGAAAAGGGAGGGAAATTTCTGGGGGTAAAAGTTGAAATAATCTGTAGGGTAGAGAATGAACATTTTGAGGTAAAAATGAGGTAATCAGTAGGGGACTGGGAGGGAAAATTATTTTAGAGTGCACTTGAGGAAGTCTGTAGTGCAGAGAATGAACATTTTGAGGTAAACTGAGGCAATCAGTACTGCACAGGTAGGGAAACTTTTGGGGTTAAAATCTGAGACAATCCCTAGGGAGAGGCTGAACATCTTGAGGTAAGCTCGAGCAATCAGTATTGAACAGGTCAGGAAATTTTGAGGGGTCAAATTTGAGGTAATCTCCAGGGTAGAAAATAAATATTTTAAGGTAAAAATGAAGTAATCAGGTGTGGACAGTTAGGGAAGTTTTGGGGGATAAAACCTGAAATAATCTAAGGGTAGAGAATGAATATTTTGAGGTAAAAATGAGGGAAAAAAAATTTGGCAGGAAAATCTGAGGTGATCTCTAGGGGAGAGAAGGGACACTTAGAGGTAAACTGAGGCAGTCAGTCACAGACAGGTAGGGAATTTTGGGGAGGGGAAACACTTGATGTAATCTCCAGTTTAGAAAGCAAATATTTTGAGGTAAAAATGAAGTAATCAGTAGGAGGGATAACTTTTGAATTAAACTTGAGGTAGTCTATAGCACACAGAATGACTACTGTGAGGTAAACTAAGGCAATCAGTAGTGCACAGGCAGGGAAATTTTTAGGGTTAAATTTGAGGTAATTACATGGTAGAAAATAAATAATTTGAGGTAAAAATTATGTAATCAGTAGTGGACATCTGTGGAAAATTTTGAGGGTTAAATTTGAGATAATCTCCAGGGCAGAGAATGAACATCTTGAGGTAAAAGTGAGGTAATTGGTAGTGGACAGGTAGGGAAAATTTTCGGGTAAAACTTGAGTTCCTCTGTAAGGTACAATGACTGTTTTGGAGGGAAGACCTTATTCATCTGTGTGGTCAGTCCTAAGCTGTCCCCTCTGTGTCTGGCAGTGCTCAGTGACCTGCGGGGAGGGGACCGAGAGCCGGCAGGTCCTGTGCCGCGCTGGGGACCGGTGCGACGGGGAGCGGCCTGAGTCCGTGAGGGTTTGCCAGCTCGCTCCCTGTGATGGTAAGAGAACGGGTGGAAGGGCTGCAGTGGGGGGAGCAGTTCCTGCCTGCAGAGCACAGTGCTGGGAGTGGGGTCAGGCACAGAATCCAGCTTTTTTCCTGTGGTCGGTCTGGCAAATTCTGGATGTCACAGCTCCGGGCAGTCGGTGCTTCCCTACACTGGGGTCTCTCCTGCACATGTGCACAAAAGGGGTTTAACTGTGTTAGCCCAAGTTGTGCTTGCACAAATTGGGGCCAGAGGTGAAAGTCCATCCAAAGCAAACCCTTCTCAACCTTTAAATTCCAGGATAAGTTCTACAAGCTGCTAATTGAGGGAATAAAAATACAGAAGAAATGGAACCAAGAGCATTAATAGGGTTCCAGGGAATCCCATTATATTGTTCTCATAGAATTTTTAGCAGATTTTTAAGCTTTTTAGGACCACAATGCATTTCTTCCTTTGGATTATTCACTCTGTAGGATTTGGGGTTTATCTGGATTTTAACTCCCTCACGGTGGCCCTGACACTGATCAGGAGCTGGTAGGAAAAACAGCCAGAGCTCTTGGCAGGTACAGGGTGTTCTCTGCCAGAACAGATCCAGCTGCTGCCCACCAGCCTGGCCAGGATAGGGGATGGGGGATGAATTGTGCAGAATTCACCTAAAAAATAAAAAAAAGGGATTATGTGAGTATATGACTTGCTTCAGAACCTCCTGGAAGTAGAAAAGCACAACTGCAAATCTCTGCCCTGTGGGCGGAGTCATGGAATCTAAACCAGTGTAAACTGATACCCCAAAATGAACCGTGGGAGAACAGGACCAAATAAGGGTCACTGTCACTACTGAAAGGCAAAAGGAATTGTTTGGGACTTGGTTTGTTGTTTCGGGGTGATGCTGGTTACTGCGATTTATAGAATTCTGCACATTTGACTGCCAAAATTTCCCAGCCCAGGGGCTTTCACTGATGCAGCAGCAGGAAAAACATTGTTTTCTATGTGGTGCCAAGATTTGGGTTTCAGTACCAGCTTTGCTAGTTTAGAGGAATTATACCTATAGCCCAGAATTCCATGCTGAATGCCTGCTGGAATAGCCTCACATTGCCTCATGGAGCACGGATATTCCCCTGAAGAACTGCTGCTTTAATGCCAGGTTTGTCAGGAACCAGCGAAGGATTCAAGGAAGCTCATTGGGATCAGGGCAGGGACAGGTTTATATTCCATAGGATCTGCTAATGATAACTGTCGTCCCCGAGCCCCAGTGGTGTCCCTGGGGGAACTTGGTACCAACTTCCCTGGAATTCAGCTGATTTTCACCCCCCCTGATGTCAGGCTCCAGTTGGTATTTTAAATCAGGAGAGGGGGGGGGGCTGTACACACTCCTGGCACGTGGTGAGGCAGCACCTGTGCACAGGTGAGGACGTTGCTTCATGCAAGAAGCTGATTTCATTTCAGAGCCTCGGGAGGGGCCTCTGGAAGTTCTTTTCCTGAAGGAAAGGGATGCACATGCCTGCTTTCAGGGCACCTCAGGTCTGACCCATCTGGTAACACTTTCCATTAGTTCTGCACTTCCAGTTGGTCCCTGGAAAACTCTAAACTTCATCCAAACAGAACTTTATGTAACAACAATCTTTTATTTTAAGGCATCTCCAAAGGCTATTGCTGGGGATTTAATTTTTGTGAGTGAAGGTTCCCTTGGCTTTAATGCTGCTGCTGAATGATGTCCTCAGGCTGGAAGGGCAGGGATTTTGGGTGGGTAGGATGTACCTGGCTGGTGTGTGGGAGCTCTAGGAGGTTTGGCACTGGAAATTGCTGTCTTGAGTTCCTTGCAAACACAATGTGCTGACATTTCCAACTGCCAGCGGGTTTTTTTGGGTATTTTTGGGGTGTTGGTGGGGTCTGAGCAGGGCAAAGTTTCTCCGGGGGCTTGTTTAGAGCCACCCATGGTTGAGGAGCCATGGGCAGACCTTTATCTGTGCCCATCCGAGTGCTGCCAGGGCATCCCAGTGCCCATGGCTGGGTTCCCATCCCCAGGATGTTTGTTTTGCAGACGAGCCCTGCCTGGGAGACAAATCCATCTTCTGCCAGATGGAAGTGCTGGCCCGGTACTGCTCCATCCCTGGCTACCACAAGCTGTGCTGCGAATCCTGCGGGCAGCGCAGCAGCACCTTCCCACCTCCCGGAGCTGCCGGGACCGAGAGGGACACACCGTTGGATCCGGGCAGCCTGACCAGGGCTCCGCCAGTGCCCACCCCTGCGGTGCCCCCCCGGGCTCAGCTCCTGCCCAGGAGCAGTTCCCTGGGCCGGCCGCCTCCAGCGACAGAGGAGGCTGAGTGGCACATCCCACCCTCCAGCCCCGAGCCTAAAGGCACCGGTGTTCCACACCGGAGAGCTCCTCCGGCTGGGAAGACTTCCCGGCTCTTGGCTTTGCTGCACCAGGCCCCTGCCAACAGTAGCAGCCTTGGTCCTCGCAGGGCTCTGCCTCCAGTGCCAGCGGAGAACATGGCAGCAGGGGCTCCTGCACCAGCCAGGACCTCTGGGAACAGCGAGGAGCACCTTGGGAAGCGATGGCCTCCAAGGGCTGGCCCTGTGGACCGATGAACGGGAAGGCTTTTGGAGGACAGCCATGGAAACGGGGCTTTGTTGGGCACTCCGGGGGGGATTCCCTGAGCTCTGGACACCTGGAGTGCACTGTGTGCCCCGGGCAGGACACTGCAGGGCACAGCTCGTCCCCTGGATATACAAAGGACAAGAAGTGCTGGTTCACTTTCTGTTGCTCCGGCCTCCTCCTGCCCTGTGTTCCCTGCCCAGCTGGGATGCACAGAGGAAACCCAAATAACATTCCTGGCAGGGAGTAGGAGTCGCTGAGGGCTCCGTCCAGTCTGGGCCCAAAGGCGGCCCTGACCTCACCCTCCCCCATGATTTTGGGTTCCAAACACTCACCTGGAGGAAACGCCCCACTGCAGGCGGGACCAGACAGCAACACTTGACAAAACACCTTTGCCACGGACCAAGGGAGCCCTCAGGACTTGTTTGGCTCATCTATCCCTGGAAAGGGATGTTGCACAAGCACCTTTGCAGCTGTTGAGTAAATCCTGGACAGGGCAGGAAATCAGGGTTATCATAAGAGTTTTGTGCTGTCACACAACTGTTTACCTGTGTTGTTCTGCTCCATGGACATTCCAAGGGGCTGGTGTTTAAAGCAGCATTAGCATAAAAGGAGGGGTTTCATTTGCATAGGATTTAAACTGCTGGCACAAGGGGCTTGGGGGGTTTGGGGCATCATCAGTGCGATGCTTGATTTTGAGATACAGAAACCCTGTAGATACTGCAAGTACTGTCCTGGTCCCAGGCCAAAGGGGTTCCCAGGTGCCCCCCACGTCCGTGCTGAACCAGCACCCAGAGGCAGAACAGGCGCCGCCGAGACTTCAAAGAGAGGATTTTTTTCCTGACGGGAAGCATGGATTTCAAGGCCTGAGAGATGTTTCTTTCCAGCATGGTTCACCTCCAAACCTCCCCGAGCACGGCGCATCCGACTGCAATCATTAATTTATGCCAATCCCCACCTTGTCTCAGCCCCACCGGCCACGCTCCCTCCGGCCCATTGCTGTAAAGGACTTGTATAGGGGAGTGAGAGCTACAGATATTTATTAAAAAGTGGATTTCTTGACAGTATTTTATGTACTAAATATTTACGCCGAGGGCAGGTGACTCTTGTTTTTGCCAAGATCAAATCCAGAGATGGAATTAGATGCTGTGTTGTAGGGACAGAATGGAAATTTAAGCTACTAAACTGCTGTAGAGAAATGGTTGATTTGTATTCTTTAAGAAGATGACAGGGTTTTGTCACAGGCCTCTCATTTCTCAGTGGGCTATTAAAGTTTCACATGCAATTGCTGCCCCCCCGTAAGGAATCCCCAGGACCGACCCATTTAATGCTGTGAAGTGATTGGGGCCCCGAAGATCCAATTCTGGCAACATCCTGGTGCCCCTGTGGGGTCCCTCAGAGGAAAGAAGAGTGGCAATGGCTCAGCAGAGGTTTCCAGCCCCCAGTGCAGATACTCCTTGGACCCTTGAATTTCCTTTCTTCCAAGCTCATTGCTCTGTCTGTCAGGTGTCCACTCCTGATGCTGTGTGTGTATTGGGGAGCACATGACAATAAAACCTTCAACATCCCAAGTCTTCCCCTGCTTTGACTCACGTGGCAAGGCCCTGTGGAAATAAAGGACCCTCCCCATGTGGAAATAAAGATTAAATATTTCAACTGGACTTCCACAAACATGGGGTTTGCCATTGGAGAGTGTGAGTTCCAGAGCAATGGGGGGAGAGGAAGGAGAGGGTCAGATCTCACCTGGCAGGTGCTGTCAGACAAGCTGCACTTTATTGATTGGAGGGTAAAAAGTCGCTGTTTGAAATCCCGTGAGTTCTGAGGGCATGGAGGGAAGGGAGAGCTGAAGGCAGAGCTGGGACCAGCCTGTGCCTGACCCGCGGCACGGTCAGTGCCAGTTCCTGGGCCAGGGGCGCTCACGGCGCTGCCCGATGGACACACGGACACAGGGACAGACGGGCAGCTGCTCGGGCTCACAGAGCATCGGAGGCACGACGGAACCGCCGTCGCTCTCCCTTGCCCGTGCCCTGTCGCAGCCCCGGCTCCCCCGGCCCGAGCGGAACCGTGTCCCGTTCCCTGGTGGGATCCCAGCGTCGCTATGGCCGCAGCCGGAGCGGCAGCGGCAGCGCCGGACTCGGCACCAGCGCACGCCCCGGAGCGGCTCCTCCCGCCCGCGGCGGTCCCGATCCCAGCCCCAGTCCCGCCAGGCGAGAGGCGGCACCGGCCGGAACCCGCAGCGGGCACGGGCAGGACCCGCGAACGAGCCCCGGTCCCGGACCCCCGGGAACGAGCCCCCGGTCCCGGACCCCCGGGAACGAGCCCCCGGTCCCGGACCCCCGGGAACGAGCCCCCGGTCCCGGACCCCCGGGAACGAGCCCCCGGTCCCGGACCCCCGGGAACGAGCCCCCGGTCCCGGACCCCCGGGAACGAGCCCCCGGTCCCGGACCCCCGGGAACGAGCCCCCGGTCCCGGACCCCCGGGAACGAGCCCCCGGTCCCGGACCCCCGGGAACGAGCCCCCGGTCCCGGACCCCCGGGAACGAGCCCCCGGTCCCGGACCCCCGGGAACGAGCCCCCGGCCCCGGTCTCGGCGCGCGCGGGGCGGGGCCCAGGAGGTTCGAGCCCCCGAGGGCGCCCTCAGGCGGCCATTTTGTCCCTGCGTGCGCGGCCTTCGGCCTCCCACCTCCGCTCTTCTATATTCCTCTAGACCACTCCTTTCGCCCCTCCCTTCCTCCCTCCTCTACCGCCCCGTGCTTTTTCCTCTGCAGAGGTAATTACTCAGGAGTGAATCGATTCAAAAAGGCACAGGTAACTGCATTAGTACGCTTGTACCAGTAAGTGTACGTGTTTCACTGACACCGTGCACGTTGCAATGCCTTGTCCTAGGACTCAGTTAACTGGGTAGAGGCAAAATCACATAAAGTGAGACCCATGTCGCTCAAGTTTAGCTGGGGGAAGGAAAGTGTCTGAGTGCGTCTTCTGGCTCCCTTTTTAATTAGTGCATGGCAACAGAAGTCTCCTGTTAGTGACTCGCCCCATCTATTTTAGATGGCCCACTAGAGGGTGCTGTTTCTGTTCCTTTACTGAGAGGGAAACTAAGGAGTGGTTAAACAGCCGAAGGCTGGTGAGGTGAAGCACACCTGGGGGTGTACGTCCAGAGAAGGTCAGAGGGCCATAACTCTACAGGGAAAGGAGTTTGGCTCTCTAGTCCTTGTTCCCATCCACGAGAAGGGCCAGGATCTCTGTGTTGTCCTTGAGGTGCAGCATAGGCTGTGTTCTTGTAGTTCTACATTTCACCCTCCCGATCAGGGTAATTGCACCCACTCTGTTAGAGATGGCCCTGCCCCTGCCATCCCCAGGCTGGTCCTGAGCAAGGTCTGGGACACCACTGGGACACCACTGGGGAGTCGCTCTGAACTGTGCAACTGAACCACACGGAGAGTTTGACAGTGCGGAAAAACCCTGGAGAGGAGCCGTGACCCAGCATTGCTTCCTAGTGCAGGTGTAGTGAGAGAGTCCAAACTAGGCACCCACTCCATGGAAAGAAAGGCACAGGGACTGCTGTGACATTGTGCCTGTTCCATAGAGAAATGACTGAGTTTGTTATTTTTATTGTGACCATGGCTCCCTCAAAGAGACTGATATGGTGTCATCCATTTCATAAGCAGTGGTAGAGATTTAGGACTTAATAATAAGGGGTTTGAAATCCTCAAAAGCTCAGTGACGACAGAACAGTGTCACTGCCTTTATCAGCTCATCTCTAAATTCGACATGTCACAAGAAGCTGTGCAGAAATACCCATCTCAACAAAGATCTCCCAGAGCAGTTCGAATCCAAGTGTGCTTCACTTCAGCTGTGCACAAGCACCACTCCTGCTCACCTCCGTGCTGTGTTTGACAGAGTCTGACATAACATTCCTTTGGGGAACCTGCTGGTTCCTGCTCACGAGGAGGCTGATACACCAGACTTACTGCCTGAGGTACAAAACACTCTCCAGAGTAATCACCCCAACAACTGTATCAGATAGAAACACATCCTTAGAAATAACAATTGCAATGCCAGGGTTTCATGTTTTAAACTCTCTGTCTCTCCCTCCAGAGTTCTCCTGGGAATGTAGGCCAGCCCTGGCACTGCAGGGATGGTGTCACTGTTCCCTCCCACATTTTTCGGGATAGCAACACATCCAAACTGAGCTTGTAACATAGACACTCCCAGGATAATTTGTGTATCTCATTTACAAGGTTTGACACTAATGCTAATTCTTCATGAGAAGAATCAGGACAGAGAGGCTGATTTAACACCTAGTGGGATTCGTGGGCTACAATGAGGACACTGACCACAAGCCTGGTGCTCCTGAAAAGAGCAGGTATTGACCTGACAAGTGCCTCAGATCGATCTGTGACAAGAAGTGGGAGGTGGAGTTGGTACCAGAGTCGCTGTCCCTTCACACACAGTTAGTCACTGGGCTGCAGAAAAGAAGGGGGTTCCTGCCTGCTGCTCTGCCCTGTCACTGCCCCGTTCCCTGGGAAAGTGCAGCTCTTGTCACTGCAGTGTAAAGGTGGGGAAAAGGCAGCGAGAGAAAGGCAGCCCAGCTTGGGGGGTGACCCTCCCTTCCTTCAGCTGCTGGGAAACGTGGCCGGGGGTCCCTCAGAGGCACTCCAGCTGAGGAGCTGCACCACTGCCAGAGGGACTTGGCAGTGACGGGGCAAGGGCAGCTCCTAAAATGCCCAGCTGGAGGAACGAGCCGCCCAGGCCTCCGCACCAAGCCCTGTGCAGGGCACTTGGGCTGCTGGGGAATGGCCCAGCAGGGAGGTTCTGCTCCTGCCAGCCCAGCTGTTGCTGCCAACTGCATAGGAGGGGAGGTATTTTGTCAGGACAGTCGCTCATGGAACGGGTTGCCTGGGGAAGTTGTGGTATCCCCATCCGTGGAATGTTTCAAAACATGACTGGATCCCTCCCTGAGCAGCCCGGTGCGATCCCATTGGTGACTGTGGCCTGAGCAGGAGGTCAGACTTAGAGACCTTGAACTGTCTCTTCTGACCCAGATTCCTCTACAGTCCTGCAGCAGTTCTGGCTTCTTACAGTCCATGAGACCTGTTGGTTCCACAGTCTGCAGAGAAGCTCCTTTGCCCAGCAGGCAGTCCTGGAATGCCCAGCCATCCATGGCAGAGATTCCCAGAGCTGCCACGTGCCCCAGCTGTCCCTGAGCCCCAGCTTTGGCCTCGGCACTGAAACGCTGCCAGGACCTGTCCCTGCTGTGCAGGTCCGTGGGGCTGCAGGACACGGTGTCACACAGCACACACGGCCACTGGGTCCTGCCAGCTCCTCCAGCCTGTGCTTCCTGATTGCCGGGGATTTTAGGGGCCACCTGTCTCCAGGGATGGGCAGGGAAACAGAGATTTCCTGTGACTGGGAGCAACACAGGGCCTTGCCAAGGCAAGCAAATCGCCTGGGCTTCAGGTGCCCGTGTGCAATTCCATCTCCAGGCTCTCCCCCAGCAGCAGGTTCCTGTCCCCAGTTCCCGATCTCCCTCAGCTGAGCGGGCGGGGCGGGGCCGCAGGGCCAGGCGGGCTGGGATTGGGCGGCGGCGCTCGAGCGCTGATTGGGCAGCGCTGGCGGCCCGCGGTATAAAGGGCCGGCGGGGCGGGTGCGGTCGGTTGTGTGTGAGGGCTGAGGGCGCGGCCCCGCTGCTGCCCGGGCTGCGGAGGGGAGAGCGCCTTGGCCGCTGGGTTATGGACCGGGGGAGCCGGGGGGCGTTTAGGGGCGCCTTGTGCTGGGCAGCGGGGGCCGGGTAAGGTCCTTCCCTGCCGGGTGACCCCGGGGGAGCCGTGGCAGGGCTGCGGGGCTGTTGCTCTCTGGGTGTCTCAGGGATTGCCTCGGAATCCCAAAGCCTTTCCCCGTGCAGGGTTACGTGGCAAAGACTGCTTTAACTTGGTTTCTTGGTGCTGCATTAATGCTTTTTGCTCGTTCTGTGTCAGTTTGCAGCCTGGCTCGTGGTTTCCCCTGGTGCTGGGGAGTGGAGGCGAGTTGTGCTTCCTGCTGGGAGAGAGAAGGGCCTTGGGAAGCTGCTCCATGAGCCACAGCTGTGCCGAGCCCGGGAGTCTGTCCAGGTGAGAGCAGGGCTTATCCTGCCAGTGAGGAGCTGGGTTTGCTGTTGAAACATGCCCATGCCTTTAAATGCAAGGACAGGCAGAAGCTGGGAGGGACCCTGAGCACATTTTAAAAGACCTTGACTGTGGGAGGAGTGTCCAGGAGAAATTATTCCTTTTTTTGCAGGGAGGCAGTTTGCAAGGACAGGGGGGTTGCTGTGCTCTCTAGCAAAACTACTCCCCTTGGGATGTGCAGGGTGAGGAAATGTTGGCCCCGTGTGGGCTGGAGCAAAGGTGTGTGGGTGCCTGTGTGTGACAGCCGTGGGTGTGCAGGAAGGGGGTTCTGGGGCCATTGGAGCTGCCAGGGAGCCAAAAGGGGCACAGTTGTCTGAAAAAGGTGAAAGCTCTGTTGGCCTCTGTTGACACCTGCACCAAAGGAGATGCAAATTTTCCCCCTCTTGGTTGCAGGCTTCACAAAGCTCCCAGGAAAGGAAGTTTTAGATTCCAACTCCCCTTTATGCTAAAGGTTTCCTTGTTCTCTCAGCAGGATGTCGAGTGCCACCGTGTCCCTGAGGTTCCCCTTTCTGCTGTTGGGAGAGCACGAGGTGGATGGAGAGGATCCCCAGCCATCTGCAGGCAAAAGGGACTCGCACAACTGCAATTTTTCTCCAGGTCTCTTAATGGGGACTTTCAGGGTACCATGGGTAATGTGCCAGCTCCCCTGCTGGAGTTTTTGTCTTCTGCTCTATTTGAACATACAGAGTAAAACTAAAGTCAGGTGTGTTCTGGAGTATGTTACACTTGTGCAAAGCTCCTTCCCTCTGTTTATTTTCTGTTCTGGAAAGCACAGTCTGGGGTTCCTGGGCACTTCCTATTAAATGATTCCCTGAAAATAATTTTGTACTGAAAGGAGAAAGGAGCTGACTGTTTGAGATCAGATGTCACTGATAAAAGCTTTGTTTTTTCACTCAGTAAGCTTTTAAAATATCTCACAGTGTGCAGGAATGCCTGGCTTCTAAAACTCACCAACTGAGTCTTAGAGGTTCCTTTGAAGAGCTGTTTTCAGGCAGCAAAATTGGCCCCCCAGGAGGGACTCTGTGCCTGCTCTCCCGTGGCTCCAAGGGATCTCTGGCCCTTCACGCCGGCACCGAGATTTTCTCGGGAAGGGCCTCAGATCCCCGGACCAGTCTGGGACACAGGCAAGATCCCCCTGCCTTTAGAAATGAGGCCTTCTTGTGGCTTCCTCCCCATACCCGTTGGTGGGTTCCAAAGAAGGCCTCTTGAAATGCCTTTTGGGCTGTCCATTGAAGCCTTGAGACCAAATTGGCCCCCTGGAGGGACAGTGCTGTTGGTACCCCCCGGGTTGGGGCACCCCGAGGACTCCAGCGCGCACCGAAAGGATTATTCGGGGAGATCCTTGGGGTGCCCGGCCCTGGGGAGCTCAAAGCAAGGTCCCTGCAATGGATTCAGGCATTCCTGAGAGTATCCCAGGGGTAGCTGTCCCTGTTAGACATGGAGCTCTCTAATGGACTGTAATTGGGTTCTAAAAGTGGTGCTCCAAGTGCCAAAGCAGTGTGGGATTGGGATTAAGAAATGAGCAGCGATGGTGCAATTGGCTGTTTTCTCAGGAATGTAATGGTAAGAGCTGCAGGAGTGCCAGGTGGGTGTTCCAGTCCCCAGCATTTGGTTTGCACATGTCCTGGTCAGACACAGGTCCAACTTCCTCAGTCCTTAACCCATTAGAGGGAGAATGAAGGACTGGCAGTGTTAAGGTGATTGGTGTGACAGGGGTAAAATTGGGAAAACATTGGGGAATTCTTCAGTTTGTCTCTTTACCAAACTCACCCAAACCTCTGCTAGGAAGAGATGGACTGGAAAAGTTGAGGCAGGAATGAAATTGAAAACTGGGGCTATTGAAACTGTAATTGCTGAAACTAAATGTGTCAAAGCAGCAGCTCTTGTTGTGCAGGGAATAACTCCTGTCAGCAGCAAGGTCCCGACTGAAGTGGCAGCTGCAGTTGTTCCTGTGGTGTGGGCCAGTGGAATTGCAGGGGAGTGGAAGAGGGCAGAACCTGTAGGTATTACCCCTGATGTGGGATCTCTCCTGGTAAGGCAAACCAAGTACCCTTTAAAATCAGAATTCCAGCTTGGATTGTTTGCAGTAACAGCTAAATTTGCTCATCCTGGTTTGCTTGTAGGATATAGATGCAAGAACCTGCCAAGAAAACCAACGGCAAAGGGGATTGATGAGTGCAGGACCTGAGAGAAGCACCTTGAATGACAACCTTGAGGAGTTTCCAGTATTGGATTGCAAAGATGGCCTTTGCTGCATCTCCTTGAGCAAGGAAAGCCAAGAAACCTTTGCTTTGGAAGGAGAAAATCTGGAAAGGAAGAAAAGCAGCCCCCTGACTCCTCCCTGAGCCCCAGACAGCCCATGAACTGCCTTGCTGGGAATGGTAGGACGGGCTGGACTCTGGATTGCTCCCTCTGGATGTGTGGTAAGACTGTTATGCCAGCTGTTAAGAACAGCCTGTAAGCATTTGCTGCCTTGACTAGGTGGTGCAAGGGCAGCCTTTAAGCAGCTGAAGCATTCCCTGAGGAGAGCTCTGGGTCTGCCAGATGTCTCAGAAGTGTTGGAAGCATCTTTGGTGGGGAGGGCAAACAAAGGACAAGGTGTGCAGTGACCCCCCTGAGAAGGGACTTTGAGTTAATGGCATCCCTGCAAGTGAACTGTGTGGGCTGTTCCCCCTGTAGGGCAGGTGATAGTCCCAGCTACAGTGATGGGGAAAATGGTTAAAAGGGAGCCCCAAAAGCAGGAAATCGTCCTGGAGGCTCTTGGCCAACAGAGTTTGCTGAGTTCCCCCTGCAAGAAGGACAGTGATAGCTTTTGAGTGCTGGTAGATCCTTTGAATAGATAGCCTTGAGTGTGTCCTTGTTGCACCAGTAGGCCTTGTCAAACTCCCCATATTCCATTGGATATACTTATTAAAGGAAAAAATGATCTTCCTAATCCTTTGTTGTCTTGAGGCTCTCCCCTGCAGGAACTCCAGGAACTCCTGGTGCCGCCTGGGCCGATGGATTGGACGCCCCAGCCCCTCCGTTCCTGCCCAGCCACTGGGTCCGTGTCCAGTGGTGGCACTGCCAGCCCTGCAGGTGAAGTGGGAAGGGCCTTTCCAGGTCTTGTGGGTCACATTGATAGCAGCTGAAGTTGCAGAAAAAGGACCTGGGGTCTGTTATTGTTGAGTTCATAAAGCTCCTTTTGATTGGTGAGCAGAACAAAGTGGATCCTTCAGAGTTCCCATCCATGTTTGTGTCTCAGCCTGTGTTAGGATTCAGGGCTGTAGCTGTTGTTGTCACTGAGGAGTCAAACTCTGCTTTAAATAATGAGACACTGGCCTAATGGCCTAGTGTCAGGAAAAAAAGGGGGAATGATATCTGAGTGTTGAGATGTAACAAGAGCTGATCCTTTTTGCAGTGGGATGTAGCCTGGAAAGTGCACAGAGCTGAGCCAAGGGATTGAAAGGGACCAAGCAAGGGAGGTGAAGGAAGAAGGAAGAAGGGAAGTGAGGCAGCAGGCAAGCAGCACCAAGTTGCTGTGTAAGCAGGTGAGTTGTGTTGAGGTTCCTAAGGCAGGAACTGAGGACTTTGAGGGCTCCAGACAGAGCAGACCTGGGAAGGCCCTTGGTGAAGCCCCTTGGAAACCTTACAATGGTAGGTGTGTATGGTAATAAGTGTTAGAAAATGTCTTGAGTATAGAATAGGTATGCAGGGAAGGAAAATGAACCCTCCTGTAATGCTACCATATCAGCTGCAGTGGAGATACCTCTGTGTGCCCTTTGGGACCTGATTGCCAGGGCACCTGGTGGGCTGGAATGATTCAAGAGCATAGGAATAAAAGATTGCCTGGCTTCTAAAACTTACTGGCTGAGTCTTAGAGGCTTCTTTGAAGAGCTGAGTTGAGGCAGCAGAATTGTCCCCCCAGGAGGGACTCTGTGCCTGCTCTCCCGTGGCTCCAAGGGATCTCTGGCCCTTCACGCCGGCACCGAGATTTTTCTCGGGAAGGGCCTGAGATCCCTGGGCCAGTCTGGGACACAGGCAAGATTCCCCTGCCTTTAGAAATGAGGCCTTCTTGTTGCTTCCACCACCATACCTGTTGGTGGGTTCCAAAGAAGGCCTCTTGAAATGCCTTTTGGGCTGTCCATGGCAAGCTTGAGACCAAATTGGCCCCCTGGAGGGACAGTGCTGTTGGTGCCCCCCGGGTTGGGGCACCCCGAGGACTCCAGCGCGCACCGAAAGGATTATTCGGGGAGATCCTCGGGGTGCCCGGCCCTGGGGAGCTCAAAGCAAGGTCCCTGCAATGGATTCAGGCATTGCTGAGAGTATCCCAGGGGTCCCTGTCCTTGCTAGACATGGAGCTCTCTAATGGGCTGTAATTGGGTTCTAAAAGTGGTGCTCCAAGTGCCAAAGCAGTGTGGGATTGGGATTAAGAAATGAGCAGTGATGGTCCAATTGGCTGTTTTCTCTGGAATGTAATGGTAAGAGCTGCAGGAGTGCCAGGTGTGTGTTCCAGTCCCCAGCATTTGGTTTGCACGTACCCTGCTCAGACACAGGTCCAACTTCCTCAGGCCTTAACACAATAGAGGGAGAATGACGGACTGGCAGTGTTAAGGTGATTGGTGTGACAGGGGTTAAACTGGGAAAACATTGGGGAATTCCTCAGTTGGTCTCTTTGCCAAACTCACCCAAACCTGTGCTAGATTGAGTGGAAAAGTTGAGGCAGAAATGAAATTGAAAACTGGAGAAATTGAAACTGTAATTGCTGGAACTAAATGTGTCCAAGCAGCAGCTCTTTTTGTGCAGGAAATAACTCCTGTCAGCAGCAAGGTCCTGACTGAAGTGGCAGCTGCAGTTGTTCCTGTGGTGTGGGCCATGGAACTGCAGGAGAGTGGAAGAGGGCAGAACCTGTAGGTGTTACCCCTAATGTGGGATCTCTACTGGTAAGATCAAACCAGCATCCTTTAAAAACAGAATGCCAGCTTGGATTGGTTGCAGTAACAGCTAAATTGGCTCATCCTGGTTTGCTTGTAGGATGTGAATGCAAGAACCTGCCAAGAAACCAATGGCCAAGATGATTGATTAGTGCAGGACCTGAGAGAACCCCTGTAAGTGACAACCTGAAGCAGTTTCCAGTGTTGGATTGAAAAGATGGCCTTTGCTGCTTCTGCTTGAGCAAGGAAAGCCAAGAAACCTTTGCTTTGGCAGGAGAAAATCTGGAAAGCAGGAAGGAAGAAAAGCAGCCCCCTGACTCCTCCCTGAGCCCCAGACAGCCCATGAACTGCCTTGCTGGGAATGGTGGGACGGGGTGGACTCTGGGTTGCTCCCTCTGGATGTGTGGTAAGACTGTTATGCCTACTCTTCCAACAGCTCTTGTTGTCACTGAGTCGTCAAACTCTGCTTTAAATAATGAGATACTGGCCTGATTGCTGTGTGTCAAGAATAAAGGGGGAATGCTCTCTGAGTGTTGAGATGTAACAAGAGCTAATCCTTTTTGCAGTGGGATGTAGCCTGAACTTCTTGTGTGTACTTCGGAGTTCAGTTGCAAAGAGATTGTCCAGGGAAGAGGAATCTTGCTCAGTGCAAGAAGTTGCCCTTGATGAACTTCCCATCTGAGCTGATGCCCTTGGCAGGAGAAGTGCTCAGCAAGGAGGCTCTTTGCTCCTAGGCAGGAAGAAAGGTCAGTGCCCTTCCTCCCCAAGGCCCAGCCCAGCAGGGCTGGCAGGAGCTGCTGGTGTGGCTGCTCTTTGGGTTCTCAGCTGTGGCTGTGGGGTGGTGACATCGTGTTCCTGCCTGTGCTCCAGGGCAGCCAAAAGCCCAGCACAGCCCCTGGGCTTTTCTGGGAGCTGAGCTATTGTAGTACTGGGGATGGGGGTTTGGGTTTTTGTTTCCCTAAAAGTAGAACCACTGGGGGGGATCTCTTATCTCACAGTTGTTGTTGTTTTGATATCTTAATTAATTACAACTTGAGAAGAAAAGCTTGTGTAACTTAGGAACTGACTTGCACTGGTTACACTGAAAGTGCCAAGGAGTTGTAGTGTCCACTGGATTGTTTGTATTGAAGCAGTTTGGTGTTTACAGAGGGATAATAACTCCTGTCAGCAGCAAGGTCCCGACTGAAGTGGCAGCTGCAGTTGTTCCTGTGGTGTGGGCCAGTGGAATTCCAAGAAAATGGGCAAGGACAGAAGCTGTAAGAATTACCCCTAAGGCAGAGTCTCTCCTGGTAAGGCAAACCAAGTATCCTTTAAAATTAGGAAGCCAAGCTGGATTGGTTGCAGTAACAGCTGAATTTGCTGATCATGGTTTGATAGTAGAATGTGAATGGAAGGACCTGTAAAGAAAGGAAATGGGAAAGATGACTGATTGCTGGGAGCAGGGGCTGGCAGACAGTGGCACTGGATGTTTGGTTGTGTTTGGGAATGAGCAGCTTGACCTGCCCAGGGTTGTCTGTGCTGGGGGTGGGTTTGGGTCCTGTGTTGCCACAGGTCTGTGCAGCAGCTGGAGCCTGGGCAGGTCTGGGGGCTGTGGTGTGCCAGGCTGCTGAGTGTGTTGTCCCTGTTTCCTTGGAGTGTCCCAGTGTCCCTGCTTGGCTGTTTGTTGCCCTGCAGGCAGAAGAGCCCAGGCCTGAGCTGGCTGAGTGTTGGTGTGAGCCAGAGTGGGTGTCCCTGCCCTCGGGCCAGTCCCCAGAGCTGCCTTTGGCATCCCCTGCTGAAGGGTGGGAGCTGCCCAGAGCCAGCAGCATCCAGCTGGAGGATCCAGGAGGATGCAGCTCTGCTTTGCTGGGAGGTAAGAGGTGGGGTGCAGGAGCTGGCAGGGGTGTTTTGCAGGCAGAGGGAGGGCAGGAGCAGGAGAATTGCAGGTGCAGCAGCTGGGTCAGTGCTGGATGGAGTCGGGGCTGGGAAAGGGCCCTGAGTGTCAGGGCAGGGGAGAGCCCAGGGTGGCCCTGGGAGCCCTGGGGCTGTGAACAAGTGCAGTGGGCAAAGGGATGGGCACTGGAGAGCTGGGCAAACAGCTGGAGGAGTTGCAAGGAGAACCAGGAGACTGGAATGCAGGAGCAGCAGCTCCCTGTGTGTGTGTGTGTAGAACCAGGTATACTGCAGCCCTGAGTGAGGTGGGAAATGAACCTCAGGAGGCTGGGAACAAGTCCCACACACTGGTTAAAGTGGGATGGACTCTTCCCAAGTGTCTGAAAAGCTTTTCTTCAGTGTTGCTTTATCAATTGAAAACTGGAGTGATTGTTGAAGTGTTGGCACTTGTTTTCCTGTGTTTTTGGTGAGGTGTTGACTCAGTACCTTTCTTGGAGCTGCTGTTGGATGAAGAGGTGCCCCCAATTGACCTGTAAGGTCCTGGTTGTCTTCCCTGCTTCTCCCAGCTTGTCCAGGAGATGGAATTCCAGTGTTACAGTCCAGATGGGTCGTGGTGCTCCCAAAAGGACCCTTTGTGCCTTCAGGGCAGGTTCTGGTGCCACTGGAGCTGCTGGGAAAAGCATAGGGTTGGCAGTGAGAGGCCTGGAATGATGTTGCTGTGGCACAGAAGAAATGAGCAGTGATGGTACAATTGACTATTTTCTCTGGAATGTAATGGTAAGAGCTCCAGGAGTGCCAGGTGTGTGTTCCAGTCCCCAGCATTTGGTTTGCACATGTCCTGGTCAGACACAGGTCCGACTTCCTCAGTCCTTAACCCAGTAGAGGGAGAATTAAGGACTGGCAGTGTTAAGGTGATTGGTGTGACAGGGGTTAAACTGGGAAAACATTGGGGAATTCCTCAGTTTGTCTCTTTGCCAAACTCATCCAAACCTCTGCTAGGAAGAGATTGAGTGGAAAAGTTGAGGCAGAAATGAAATGGAAAATTGGGGATGTTGAAACTGTAATTGCTGAAACTAAATGTGTCCAAGCAGCAGCTCTTGTTGTGCAGGGAATAACTCCTGTCAGCAGCAAGGTCCCGACTGAAGTGGCAGCTGCAGTTGTTCCTGTGGTGTGGGCCAGTGGAATTGCAGGAGAGTGGGAGAGGGCAGAACCTGTAGGTATTACCCCTGATGTGGGATCTCTCCTGGTAAGGCAAACCCAGTATCCTTTAAAATCAGAATGCCTGACTGGATTGGTGGCAGTAACAGCTAAATTGGCTCATCCTGGTTTGCTTGTAGATGTGAATGCCAGAACCTGCCAAGAAACCAATGGCCAAGATGAATGATGAGTGCAGGACCTGAGAGAACCACCTTGAATAACAACCTTAGGTTTAAAAGGTGGCTGTTTCTTTTGAAGGAGAAAATCTGGAAAGCAGGAAGGAAGAAAAGAAGCCCCCTGACTCCTCCCTGAGCCCCAGACAGCCCATGAACTGCCTTCCTGGGAATGGTGGGACTGGCTGGACTCTGGATTGCTCCCTCTGGATGTGTGGTAAGACTTTTATACCAGCTTTTAAGAACAGCCTGTAAGCATTTGCTGCCTTGGCTAGATGGTGCAAGGGCAGCCTTTAAGCAGCTGAAGCATTCCCTGAGGAGAGCTCTGGGTCTGCCAGATGTCTCAGAAGTGTTGGAAGCATCTTTGGTGGGGAGGGCAAACAAAGGCCAAGGTGTGCAGTGACCCCCCTGAGAAGGGACTTTGCGTTAATGGCATCCCTGCAAGTGAACTTTGTGGGCTGTTCCCCTTGTAGGGCAGGTGACAGTCCCAACTACAGTGATGGGAGAAATGGTTAAAAGGGAGCCCCAAAAGCTGGAAATCCTCCTGGAGGCTCTTGGCAAAGAGATTTTCCTGAGTTCCCCCTGCAAGAAGGACAGTGATAGCTTTTGAGTGCTGGTAGATCCTTTGAATAGATAGCCTTGAGTGTGTCCTTGTTGCACCAGTAGGCCTTGTCCAACTCCCCATCTTCCAGGGGATATACATATTAAAGGGAAAAATGATCCTTTTCCTAATCCTTTGTTGTCTTGAGGCTCTCCCCTCAGGAACTCCAGGAACTCCTGGTGCCGCCTGGGCGGATGGATTGGACGCCCCAGCCCCTCCGTTCCTGCCCAGCCACTGGGTCCATGTCCAGTGGTGGCACTGCCAGCCCTGCAGGTGAAGTGGGAAGGGCCTTTCCAGGTCTTGTGGGTCACATTTATAGCAGTTGATGTTGCAGAAAAAGGATGTTGAGTCTCTTCTTCTTGAGTTCAGAAAGCTCCTTTTGATTAGTGAGCAGGACAAAGTGGATCCTTCAGAGTTCCCATCCGTGTCTGTGTCTCAGCCTGTGTTAGGATTCAGGGCTGTAGCTGTTGTTGTCACTGAGGAGTCAAACTCTGCTTTAAATCATGAGACACTGGCCTAATGGCTGTGTGTCAGGAAAAAAGTGGGAATGATATCTGAGTATTGAGATGTAACAAGAGCTGATCCTTTTTGCAGTGGGATGTAGCCTGGAAAGTGCACAGAGCTGAGCCAAGGGATTGAAAGGGACTAACCAAGGGAGGTGAAGAAAGAACGAAGAAGGGAACTGAGGCAGTAGACAAGCACCTCTAAGTTACACTGTAAACAGGTGAGTTCTCTTGAAATTCCGAAGGCAGGCACTGAGGAATTTGAGGGCTCCAGACAGAGCAGACCTGGGAAGGCCCTCGGTGAAGCCCCTTGGAAACCTAAGGGTGGTAGGTGTGTATGGTGATAAGTGTTGGGAAATGTCCTGACTGTGGAACAGGAATGCAGGGAAGGAAGATGAATCCTCCTGTAATGCTGCCATGTCAGCTGCAGTGGAGATACCTGTGTGTGCCCTTTGGGAGCTGATTGCCATGGCACCTGGCGGTCTGGAATGATTTAAGAGCATAGGAATAAAAGATTGCCTGGCTTCTAAACCTCTCCAACTGAGACTTACAGGCTTCTTTGAAGAGCTGAGTTGAGGCAGGAAAATTGGCCCTGCAGAAGGAACTCTGTGCCTGCTCTCCCGTGGCTCCAAGGGATCTCTGGCCCTTCACGCCGGCACCGAGATTTTCTCGGGAAGGGCCTCAGATCCCCGGACCAGTCTGGGACACAGGCAAGATCCCCCTGCCTTTAGAAATGAGGCCTTCTTGTGGCTTCCTCCCCATACCCGTTGGTGGGTTCCAAGGAGAAGGGCTCTTGAAATGCCTTTTGGGCTGTCCATTGAAGCCTTGAGACCAAATTGTGCCCCCTGGAGGGACAGTGCTCTTGGTGCCCCCCGGGTTGGGGCACCCCGAGGACTCCAGCGCGCACCGAAAGGATTATTCGGGGAGATCCTCGGGGTGCCCGGCCCTGGGGAGCTCAAAGCAAGGTCCCTGCAATGGATTCAGGCATTGCTGAGAGTATCCCAGGGGTCCCTGTCCTTGCTAGACATGGAGCTCTCTAATGGGCTGTAATTGGGTTCTAAAAGTGGTGCTCCAAGTGCCAAAGCAGTGTGGGATTGGGATTAAGAAATGAGCAGTGATGGTCCAATTGGCTGTTTTCTCTGGAATGTAATGGTAAGAGCTGCAGGAGTGCCAGGTGGGTGTTCCAGTCCCCAGCATTTGGTTTGCACATGTCCTGGTCAGACACAGGTCCAGCTTCCTCAGTCCTTAACCCAATAGAGGGAGAATTAAGGACTGGCAGTGTTAAGGTGATTGGTGTGACAGGGGTTAAACTGGGAAAACATGGGGGAATTCTTCGGTTGGTCTATTTGCCAAACTCACCCAAACCTGTGCTAGGAAGAGATGGACTGGAAAAGTTGAGGCAGAAATGAAATGGAAAACTGGGGCTATTGAAACTGTAATTGCTGAAACTAAATGTGTCCAAGCAGCAGCTCTTGTTGTGCAGGGAATAACTCCTGTCAGCAGCAAGGTCCTGACTGAAGTGGCAGCTGCAGTTGTTCCTGTGGTGTGGGCCATGGAACTGCAGGAGAGTGGAAGAGGGCAGAACCTGTAGGTATTACCCCTGATGTGGGATCTCTCCTGGTAAGGCAAACCCAGTATCCTTTAAAATCAGAATGCCAGACTGGATTGGTTGCAGTAACAGCTAAATTGGCTCATCCTGGTTTGCTTGTAGGACGTGAATGCAAGAACCTGCCAAGAAAACCAATGTCCAAGATGATTGATCAGTGCAGGACCTGAGAGAACCCCCTTCAATGACAACCTGAAGCAGTTTCCAGTGTTGGATTGAAAAGATGGCCTTTGCTGCATCTACTTGAGCAAGGAAAGCCAAGAAACCTTTGCTTTGGCAGGAGAAAATCTGGAAAGCAGGAAGGAAGAAAAGAAGCCCCCTGACTCCTCCCTGAGCCCCAGACAGCCCATGAACTGCCTTGCTGGGAATGGTAGGACAGGATGGACTCTGGATTGCTCCCTCTGGATGTGTGGTAAGACTGTTCTGCCAACTTTTCCAACAGCCTGTAAGCATTTGCTGCCTTGGCTAGATGGTGCAAGGGCAGCCTTTAAGCAGCTAAAGCATTCCCTGAGGAGAGCTCTGGGTCTGCCAGATGTCTCAGAACTGTTGGAAGCATCTTTGGTGGGGAGGGCAAACAAAGGACAAGGTGTGCAGTGACCCCCCCTGAGAAGGGACTTTGAGTTAATGGCATCCCTGCAAGTGAACTGGGTGGGCTGTTCCCTCTGTAGGGCAGGTGACAGTCCCAGCTACAGTGATGGGAAAAATGGTTAAAAGGGAGCCCCAAAAGCTGGAAATCCTCCAGGAGGCTCTTGGCCAACAGAGTTTGCTGAGTTCCCCCTGCAAGAAGGACAGTGATAGCTTTTGAGTGCTGGTAGATCCTTTGAAGGGGCCTCTGGTGGTCTAGTGGTTAGAGTGCAGGACTCGCACCGCTGCGACCCGGGTTCAATTCCCGGCCCCCCGGGCAGCTGGAGCTCGTCAGCCTTGTATGGCAATCCAGCTACGTCCTGGGGACCTCACTGCCACTGTCCAAGCTTTGCTCGGCCCCGGCAGATGAACCTCAGGATTAAAGGGTGGGCTCAGTTCAGCGCACGCTGTGTCTCACCTAAAAAATCCACTGCGCAGGCTCGAAGGGTTTATGACCTTTCCCAAATCTTCGCTTGCGAAGACTGGCCATTATAGATCCTTTGAATAGATAGCCTTGAGTGTGTCCTTGTTGCACCAGTAGGCTTTGTCCAACTCCCCATCTTCCAGGAGATATACAAAATAAAGTTAAAAATGATCCTTTTCCTAATCCTTTGTTGTCTTGAGGCTCTCCCCTCAGGAACTCCAGGAACTCCTGGTGCCGCCTGGGCCGATGGATTGGATGCCCCAGCCCCTCCATTCCTGCCCAGCCACTGGGTCCGTGTCCAGTGGTGGGACTGCCAGCCCTGCAGGTGAAGTGGGAAGGGCCTTTCCAGGTCTTGTGGGTCACATTGATAGCAGCTGAAGTTGCAGAAAAAGGACCTGGGGTCTGTTATTCTTGAGTTCAGAAAGCTCCTTTTGATTGGTGAGCAGAACAAAGTGGATCCTTAGGGTCAAGTATAAAGTGGGAATGATATGTGCATGTTGAGATGTAACAAGAGCTGATCCTTTTTGCAGTGGGATGTAGCCTGGAAACTGCAGAGAGCTGAGCCAAGGGATTGAAAGGGACCAAGCAAGGGAGGTGAAGAAAGAAGGAAGAAGGAAAGTGAGGCAGCAGGCAAGCAGCAGCAAGTTGCTGTGTAAGCAGGTGAGTTGTGTTGAGGTTCCTAAGGCAGGCACTGAGGACTTTGAGGGCTCCAGACAGAGCAGACCTGGGAAGGCCCTCGGTGAAGCCCCTTGGAAACCTTCTAAGGGTAGGTGTGTATGTAGTAAGTGTTTGAAAATGCCCTGAATGTGGAACAGGAATGCAGGGAAGGAAAATGAACCCTCCTGTAATGCTGACCCCTCCCATCAGCTGCAGTGGAGACACTTCCGTGTGCCCTTTGGGATCTGATTGCCAGGGCACCCGTTGGGCTGGGATCATGGCAGGGTGTTGTAAGCAAGGAATGCCTGGCTTCTAAAACTCACCAGCTGAGTCTTAGAGGCTTCGTTGAAGAGCTGAGTTGAGGCAGCAGAATTTCCCCCCAGGAGGGACTCTGTGCCTGCTCTCCCGTGGCTCCAAGGGATCTCTGGCCCTTCACGCCGGCACCGAGATTTTTCTCGGGAAGGGCCTCAGATCCCCGGACCAGTCTGGGACACAGGCAAGATCCCCCTGCGTTTTAGGACCAAATTTTGCCCCCTGGAGAAACAGTGCTGTTGGTGCCCCCCGGGTTGGGGCACCCCGAGGACTCCAGCGCGCACCGAAAGGATTATTCGGGGAGATCCTCGGGGTGCCCGGCCCTGGGGAGCTCAAAGCAAGGTCCCTGCAATGGATTCAGGCATTGCTGAGAGTAGACTGGACTGGGCAGAGAGGGAGCAGTTTGTCCTGTGGAGTTGGGATGGGTTAGTTCAGGATGCCTTGGGAGGCAGGGCTGGAGAGGCCCCTCTGTTGGCTGTAGTGGTGGAAGGTTGTAGCAGCAGGGATGGAGCCTTCGACCTCCTGCTCCCCCCGTGAGCCCCGACGGGACCGTGCCCTTGGCAATGGAGGGCCCCCCATTGCTGAGTCAGCGGTTCCGGGGCCAGGAGGGATGGGATCAGGATGCCGAGCTCTGCCCAGGGCCAGGGCTACCAATGTTCAACCATGGAGAGAACTGAAAGCAGAGTGAGATGGAGGCCAAGCTGCAGCACAGGGATGGGTGAGAAAAGACCCTGGTCCTCAGGTGGAGCTTTGAATTCCCTGGAAAAATGGATCCTGTCAGATGGTTCAGGCCCTCGTGGGTGCTGGAGCAGAGGCCTCTGTAATTTATGGTCACCCT
This sequence comes from Pseudopipra pipra, assembly GCF_036250125.1. NCBI lineage: Eukaryota > Metazoa > Chordata > Aves > Passeriformes > Pipridae > Pseudopipra > Pseudopipra pipra. Next base: position 1,314,824 of record NC_087552.1, read on the forward strand.
AAAAAGTTGCAAGGACAGCAAGTTCTGACTGCAGGATGAGGTGGGAAGCAAAGTGAAGTGGTCCAGAGAAAAGCTGAGCTTAAATTGGTCCTGTGCCAGAGCAGCCTCGTGCAGTGCTTGTTGCTGTCCCTGAGTGTCCCATTGCAGTGGATATTCCCAAGGGTGCCTTGTGCTGGGGAACACTGGGGGCAGTTCCCTTTCCCTGGGCAGGGCAGGCAGGGCACGTTTCCCCCCTCGAGGGTGGCTCCACAGTCCCACCCTGTGCCCTGGGAGCGTGGCAGAACACCTGGACCCACTGTCCTTGTCAGAGAGGGGACAAGGGATGGTTGGATGGGTGAGGGAATGGTTCAGGGAGTACAAGCACCATTAGAGTGAGTAGTGCAGCACATGGAAAGGAAGGGGGGGAGTTAATCCAGACAAAATTCAAGCACCTGCCCAACCTGTGATATTTTTAGGATCTCAGAGGTGTTGTGGTCCCCCGGAAGTTTTGCCCAGGACTAGGCAGGAGACTTCAGGCTTGGTCACCCCCAGAGCAAGGTGGAAGCCCAGCAGTTTATTGGTTGGTTTGGCTTTTGGTGACAACAAGGTCCTCCTTTGGGACCAGTCCTTGGCCTGGGCCATAAAGTCTAAGGGCAGAAGTGTGAGTTTGAGTGGGAAATGAGCAGCAGGGAGGGTTGGAAACAGCTCGGGGAGCAATTCAAGAGGCTCCAGACCTGTGGCCAATACGAGCTGCAGAGGGGGAACTGAAGGTTCCTGCCAGTGCTAATGATGCCAATTGGAGCCTCTGGCAGAAGTAGGGTCGTGTAAGGGGGGTACTTTTGAATTAGATGATCAATGGAGCATAGAGGCATGAGAAAGAAATCCTATTAGGTTGTGAAACCAGCTCGAGTGTGGTACAATGTAACTTGATGGCACAAGCTAATTGTAAGGTCCATTGTGCTTTTCAGCAAGTCAGCCTGATATCCCCTGTTATCAGAGCTGAGTTCTTCCTTGGTTCTGCTACATCTTGCAAGGTAGGTACATCTACCCTTGAAACACCATGGGAGAGGTCATCCCTAGGGGTGAGAAAGATGATGATGGGAGGAAGATGATGTGGGCAGGGGTGGCTGGCCCCTTGCCCTACAAGTAGGGCAGGCCCAGGCTGTTGCCACCAGGCAATGATCAGGCGGGGTTTGGCTGCCATTCAGGCCTCCCCTTACACTGCGTCCTGGCCCTACGTGGTGTAATGTGGAGCTGATCAAATGGGCTGTCAGGACTGCTGAGCTGAGCGATCCTCATCCTGCCACCGAGCCTGTGTTGCTCCGCGGGGACGCCCGCTAAGGGATGGGCACCGACCAGCTGCTGCAGATCCTGACAGCCCTGCCTGGCTGGGGGGGTGGGCACAGGTTAGTGATAGGAAGCAATTGGGGAAAAAAGGCTTTAAATATCCTTTAGTGTTCCTTTAATACCCTTTATTTAGTATTCATAATATTTTCCCTTTAATTTCCCCTTTTACTAACCAAATATTGTGTTAATAGTTATCCATAATATTGTGTTAAGATCCTTTTTGGTATCCCTTTAACTCCCTTTTTACTAGTTAATATTGTACTGTATTGAATGCTGTTCTTAGTATTTGTTTTAATGCCACACAATAAGGCAGTTCATTTGTATCCTTTTTTAACTTTTGATTCTCTTTGCTAAGTTTATTATTATTATTGTTCTCACTGCAATAAAGATATTTTGTGTGTTTGAATGCTTGTGGCACTTGTCTTTAATCTGGGCATGTATCCTAATGAACTGTTACAGGTAGGAAGGAAGTGCCCTTAGGATTTGGGAATAGGAAGTTACTGGAAGCCAGCCCAAGATAGACCCTGTTGGAGAAGCAGCTCTGAGTATGTTCTTGGGCTTTAGAGGGAACTTAACAAATGATAAGAGGGCCTGAAATCCCCATAGGGCCTTGGGTAAAAAGCTCCTCCAGGATGCCCAGGCCAGGCCCTGCTCAGGAAGGCAGCCCCATGGAATGGAGATGGTGGATCCAAGCCAGAGCCAGAGCAGGGGTCGGGGCAGGAGCGAGGCCTCGGGAGGGAGTTGCCCCCGGCCCTGTGGTTGAAGCAACAAGTGTAGATCCCCTGGACAGTGAGCACAAATCACTGGGGAAATGGGGAAAAGCCCCAGAGCAAGTGCTGGGAGCAGAGAGGGAGCATGCATGGCTCACTGCTGGGTCAGCCAAATCTGTCAGTGGGAAGCACTTTTGGAAAGCAGGAGCTTTTAACCTGTGCCAGAGTCACGACGGGGGAGGCAAAAGTAGTCCATGTGCTGAATGAGACACTGTACCTGTGGGAATGAAACAGGAAGAACTAGGGCAGTGTCAGGTTTGTAGGGATTTGGGGTCAGTTGGCAGTGGTTTGGCTACTTGGCTCCCAAGTGACACCCTCACGGAATTAGTGATTGAATGCAGACAAGGAAAATGGGAATATGTTCCTGTGAATAAATGTTAGTGGAGGGAATGATATTGCCATGTTCTAGCTTGATACCTTACAGAACCTGTGGATCCTGGCCATCCTCACAGCCCTTGTGGTCCCTCTGGGCGATGCTGTTGGCCCGGGCAGTTCCCTGGAAAAGGTGCCTGGGTCGGGTGCCTTGGTTTGATTTGGATGGAGATGGAAAAGCAGCTCCAAACCAGGACCCCAGGACAAGGTGACGTGGGAAGCAAGTGGCCCTTGCCCAGGGGTCAGTGTCCCTTTGTGCCCGGGGGGACTCTCTGGCAGGGCCGGGGTCTGTCGGGCTCATTGTGCGGGCGGCTGTTGGTGCCCTCAGTGGGATTGGATGGATGTGATTCCAGGGGCTGGGAGCACTGTTGCCATGCAGTGCTGTAGTTTCCCTTACGGTGCTGGGTCCAGGGGGTCTCCCTGGCATCGTTGTCCCCCTTGTGTGAGAGGTGCCAGTCCCAGCCCCAGTGTCACAGCAGCAGGGCCGTCCCCTGGGCTCTGCCTGCTGGGCTGTTCTGGGAAGTGCTGCCAAAAGAGCAAAGGGATCAGCTGGGGCAGGGGATGGCACAGTTTGGCATCATCCTCCCGAGGCGAATATTGGTCCAACTGTTGGGTACCTGCTGCCTCTGTCCTGCAGCCCAACATCATCAGGATAACAGAATTCCTTTCCCCACTCTGATTCCAGTGCTCCCATCTTGCCCCTGGCAGTGAGGCTGGGGGGACACGGGACTGGGAGGAACAGGAGCTGGTATTGGATTTGTAGACAGTGGAGACATGGAATTGTTTGGTAACCAATGGCAAAGAGCTGGGCCAGGTGTGTCCCGAGTGCTGAATTTAGGAGCACAAGGGATGCCCACTGTATTTACCCCCCACCCTTCACTCCAGAATGGGATGGGGAGTTTGGGCAGCTCTCTAATGGTTCCCCAAGATGTAATTGTTGTGCACAGGGGAACAGCAGTAACTTATGAACTGGGCTGAGTGCACATGCCATGGTGTGTATATTGTAATACAAAGAAATGAGGCACAGAAGGACTTAATGAGTACCAATGAACTGATCTGGAGGGCTGTATTCACATCCTGGATTGCAAAAATTAACTGGATTTTGTCTCCTGAATTTCTGCAGTGCACCAACTGATACCATGCTGGAAAAATAAGACACTTCAGTGTAAGTAAACCAGGGGTTTCTTTGGATGTAAGTGCAAATTATTGCCTTACAACTTTGAAATAAGACTTGACTTGATCACCAAATGCAAACAGTAATTATAGGGGTCAATTAATGATTTTGGGCATCAGGTAGAACAAGTCCCTGCTCCCCACTGGTGGGGACGTATTTACAAGATTCTCACCTCCTGCTACAAAGTTTTTGAACACTTTAATCCATCCACTGATCACAGTAATTATACTGGTTTTATGAACAATATGCAGTTGTTGTCTCTGGGATCAACTAGAAGAAGTTGTTCAAAGGCTGCAGGTGCAGTGAGTGTGTGCTGGGCCAAGGCAGCCAAGGTGTGTGCAGCTGTTCCGTGCCCTCCACCCTTGGAGCTAAAATTCCACAGCCTTGAGCTGTTGGGTCCCAAATAATATTGGAGGGAGAGGCAGAAAATGCCACTGCTGCTGGGGCTGAACTGTCTGCAGTGACTGGGCAGGACTTGGCCCTGATGCCTGAGTGCATCTTTGGGATAGATCCCAACTGTCAGCCCCTGGCTCCATAACTTGAGAAGAGGGTGTTCCTGCCAGCCCAGCTGCTGTGTTGGTTGGTCCTGGGGGCACCTCTTGCCCTGGCCTGCTGTGAATGTGTTTGTGTTGCAGCTCAATAAAGTCCCTTTCAGTGGTGACTGTGTCATTTTTGTGTCAGTTCCTCTCCCCTCTTGCCCTGCCCCAGTGGCTGCATCACTGGCTTGTGCCTAAATGAACTCTTCCCCTGCAGCAGTTCCCTGCTGCTCTCAGACAGGGTGGAGCTGAGGCCCCTGAGCAAAGGGAAAAAGGATCCATCCAAGGCAGGCCCGTGCTCCCCCCCTGCCTTCCTCCAGCCTCCCGTGTTTCCAGTTCCCATCCCTGCTGGACACACAGCCTGTTCCCAAACAACCCCTGTTCCTGTTCTCTCTCTGTGTTTTTGAGGGGCATTCCTGGGCTGCTGCCCCCCATTCTTTATAAATGAAGTGCCAAGAGCCCCAAGTGCAGAGAGGTCTGCAGGGAATCAGTGCCCAGAGCTGCCTGTGCCTGCCTGTGTTCCTGCAGTTCTCCTTCCTGTTCTCCCTGGGCTGGAGAGACCTGCCTGCCCTGGGTTTAGTGGAGCAGAGGGATGGGATTACATTTGTCCAGAAGGTTTGTTCACGGGCATGTTTTCTGACAGGCAGTGCCATTTCCCTTTTGTCTTTCCCAAGTTTTTCCAAGTGCTGCCCAGCATGGGGATCCATGTGGTGGGACAGTGACTGGCAGCAGGAAGGGGAGCCTTGGCCTCACCTGCCCAGCTCAGGTGGGTGGCACAGAATGGGGGTGGGCTGGCAAGGCATGAACACATTTCTGAGTTCTGGAGTGCCTTGAATCCTTTCCCTGTCAGGTTTCTCTCCCTCATTTCCTGGGGTCCATCGTCCCAGATGTCTCTTCCTTTGCCCAAAGTCCAATGGCAGAGGATTGACTGACTCCCAAGGGAGGTTTGGAATGAAAAGGGTTCTGTTCAAATGGGGCAAGGAATGCAGTAAGAAAGATGAGCCTCCTTTTAGTGCCTGAAGTAGAGAGGAATAAAAATGGTGGAAAAGGTCCCATTTTATTTGTTGTCCCCCCTGGATTTTTCATGGCTAAAACTCTCTAGTGAGCAATTGAAGAGAAGGGTGAAGGGCAGGAGCCTTTGACTTGCCCAGTGCCCTTAATTGCCTTGTTCTCCTCTCTTCCAGGCCAGGCCAAAGCCCTGATCCAGCCCAGCTCTGCCCAGTGCCCTGGGCTGGGAGCAGCCAAAGGCAAGAGGCTGCAGCCCCGCCGGCCGGGCTGGGGGCTCCTGGTGCTGCCCGTGGGGTGGGGTAAGTCAGAGGGACACGTTTCTCTCCTGGTGTTGGCATTTGCTCCCTGGGCACTGGATGTGTAAGGAAGGACGGAGTAGCAGGGAAGGGCAGTGTTTCCAGACTGTCTGAATGTTGCCCCCAGGTTTGGGATGGAGCAGGGATGGGGGTGGTTGGGTTTGGCCTGGGCCGGTCAGGATCAGCCATAAAGGACCCACCAGAGCCCTGAACCCTCACTGGACATGTCCAGCCCCTCAAGTCATTAATTTTCAATAGAGGACAAAGTATTGGTACTTGCTTCTGATCTGTGGAGAATTTCCTTCGGAATGATCAATGCAAAGTATCTCTTTGGGTCTTTTGTTTGTTTGTTTGTTTGTAATTTCCTCTCTGGCTTCAATGAGTTTGGTGTGTTCCTATTAAGGAAGCAGCCTGTTTTTATCTTGAAATTTGGGGTGGTTTGGTTTGTTTAGGGTTTTTCCCCCCACTGACTCGGGCCATCCGTGCATAGTCCGTGTTGTCCCACAGGACTGTTCTGGTTCTGGGTCAGAGAGAGAGAAGAGAAGTGGCTTTTCCTCATCTGGAATGTTTCCAAGCAGAAGTGGGACATTGTCCTGCCCCTCCCCAAAGCACTGCAGGCACCTGGGAGTAGCTCAGGGCTGGCCCAGTTCTCTGAGACAGAACCATGGGGGAGAGGTTTAAGTATTAATCACATCTCTGGTGTCCCTTGGTTGCAAAGATTGGGTCCTACACTCCCAGAGCGTTAAGGAAAACAAGGAACTTCTGTTCTTCCTGGCAAACCTTCTGCTATTGCTTGTGCAGTGTTTGGGTTCTATTGTCTGAGTTCCTGTCCAGGATCTTTCTAAGAGAACCTGTTAGAAATGTAGAGGTAGGATTAGAATTTGGGTCTGTTGCCTCCCCAACTGCCTCCAAGTCCTGATGGACTGGAGTGATGAGTGCTTTCAGCCCAGGGTATTTCTTGATATTGTGTGGCTTTCCCTCAGCTGTGGGTGAGGAATTGTGCAGGCAAGACCTGTGTGCCCGTGGGTGTCTCCCGTGTGTGTCCGTGTGGCAGGGCTGGGACAAGGACTCGTGCAGGGACCCAGCTGGCACTGGAGCTGCTGCCATTCTGAGCCACTGCTAAGGGCTGGGTAGAGACCCTCTGGGAGGCTGCTGCCAGGATTCCATTGGGAGCTGGATCTCCCTCCAGCTGCAGCAGCCAGGGGAGGGTTCTTCCTTGTGCAGCCCAGTGGCTTCTGCTCAGGCTGGCCCAGAGTGGGGCTGGGGCAGGTTCTCCAGGGAACTGGAGCCAGCCCTGAACGGGGCTCTGGAGAGCAGGAGCTGCAGGGACTGAGGTTTGCAAAGCTGGGCTGAAGTTTGTCAAAGCAGCAGAACATTCTCATTCCTGTGGGTTTGTGGAGTCCGTGTTGGTGCCCAGAGAACTGGGTCAGACTGGGCTTTGTGGTCCGAGAGCTGCCCCCCTAAATTTGGCAGGCTGTGTGTGCCAGCAATGAAGTGCTATCCCAGAGGCTGATGGTTTCTGTCTCCAGGGATGCCCAGGACACTGCTAATGCCCAGGGATCTGCTCTGGGTCCAGGCTGTCCGTGCTGGAGGGCCCTGGTGGCTGCAGTCCCTGAGCCCACAGAGACAGAGAGAGCCCCGGCCCGAGTGGCCTTTGGCCCCTTGTCCTGAATTTGGGGTGAGCCTGGGAGCGTGTGGAAGGTGAGAATGAGGGCTGTGTTCCAGCCTGACACCGGGAAGGTCAGTGTTTCCCTGGAGGGGGAAGGTTTGGGCCCGCAGGCTGAGTTGGAACAGGACCAGGGCAACAGACGCTGCTGTCTTTTGTTGCCTCCTGAGGTCTTCTGTCCCCCTTGGAGATTTCCTCACGGGCTGTGGCCCCACAGGGAGCAGAAGGGAAAGCTACCAATGCCATGGGCATTGCCAGCCTTTGTCTCTCTGCTTTGCCATCCAAGCTGGGAATTTGCTGCTGTTGCTGCCGAGGCTCCCCTACCTGGGAGTTGTGTCCTCCTTGCAGCCCTTCCCAGCCCCAGCCATGAGCTCCAGTTGTGCCTCTGTGTGTCTGGGAGTGTTTGCTGGGACTGTGCTTCCAATGTATCATCCCTGAGAAGATCCTGTTGTTCCAGAGTACTGGGGACAGTTTGGGTTTGGCAGCTTCAGAGTTGGATTGGAGCAGTCCCTGAAAAGAATCAGGAGAGTGGAGGTTTGTCCCAGTGGTGCTTTCACACCCCACTGGACAGGCTGGGCTTTGTGTTTGAGGTTGTCCTGTATTTGCTCTGCAGATAATGGGCCCTTCCCAATTCAGCCCAGCAGATCCCAAGGGCTCTGACAGGAATATTTGTTCTTTCCTTCCCTTTGGGATAACTTCATCTCCAAACTGCCATGAGCAATTCCTTAATTTCTCCTGAAGAAAACCAAGTGTCAGGGGCAGTTTGCCAAGGAGGCCAGAAGTGTCTTTGGAGCAGAGAGTGCTGCCAGCTGCGTGTGCCTGTCCCCAGCCTGGCACTGCCCACAGGGACACACTGGGCACTGACCATGAGAGGGAACAAAACCACTGCCTGCCAGAGGGTTTGTCCTGGGCCAGTCAGGCCTGGGGCAGGAATTGGACTGGGCAACTCCATCAGCTGCTCTTCCCTCCCCCACAAAGCCCCATCCCCTGGGCATTAATGACGTGCCCTGTGCCCAGCGCTCCCTGTTCACCCAACTGAAACCAGAGCAAGGCTTGCTTTGCTTGGAACAACTTAATGTAACTTTAAACCAAAATAAATCACTTTTTTCTTCTTTTTTTTCTTTTAGATGCTGGAATTGCCTCTCTGGCTGTGTGCTGAGCTCTGGCTGCAGGGGACTGTCAGGCCTTGGTGGCTGTGAGTTCCTGTTCTTCTCCCTGGGAAACTGGAAAGAGTTATTCATTAGATTGCAGAAAAGTAATTTTGAGGGGACCCAGCAACTGTTTGTGTAGGAAAAGGTGAGGTGCTGCAGAGGGGAGGGAGGTGGCATTTTGGAGGGGTCCCACTGAGGGGGGAGTGGAGAGCCTGGGGCTGGAGTGTGAGTTATTAAACAGGGAAGAAAAGAAGGATGCTTGGGAGGGAAACACTCAGGGAATGTGTAGGGATGGAATGGAAATTTGGGGTGCCAGGAAGAGATAATTGGTGATGTAGAGGAAGGGAAATGTTGGGGGTAAGACTTGATCTCATCTGTAGAGGACAGAAGGACCATTTAGAGATAAAGTGAGGCAGTGAGTGGTGGGCAGGTCGGGAAAATTTGTGTTTGTAAAATTTCAGGTCACCTGTAGCAGAGAGGATGTACCTCCTGATGGACACTGAGGCAGTCAGGGGTGGGCAGGAGGGGGGGAAACCTTTGGGGTTAAAACTTGAGGGAACGTCCAGGGCAGAGAGTGAATATTTTGAAGGATAAATGAGGTACTCAGTGGTGGACAGCTGGGGAGTGTTTTAGGGTAAACTTGGGGTAGTCCACAGGGTAGAGAATGAACATGTATTTGTACCGAGGAGCTGATTACATGTGGGTAGGTAAGGAGAATTTTGGGAGTAAAATCTGGGCAATCTGTAGCAGAGTGAATGAATATCTTGGTGTGAAGTGAGGCAGTCAGTGTTGGGCAGGTAGGGAAAAATTCTGTTTGTAAAATTTGAGGTCACGTGGAGCAGAGAGAATGTACATCCTGAGGTAAACTGGGGTAATCAGTTGTGGACTCATAGGGAAAATTGGGAGGGAAATATCTGAGGTAATCTGCATGGTAGAGAATGAATATTGAGAGATGAACATGAGGTACTCAGTGGTGGACTTGTAGGGAAAATTGTTCCAAAATATTCCTTCTCTCTGCTGCACATTGCCACAGATTTGACCCCCACAAAGTGAGGCAGTCAGTAGGGGGACAGGCAGAGGAATTTCTGAGGGTGAAACTTGAGCAAATCTGCAGGGCAGAGAATGAATATTTGGAGGTCCAAAAGAGGTAATCAGGAGTGTGCAGTAGGGAAGACTCTGGGGAGAGAATGACTCTTGTGTTCAAAAAGAGGTAATCAGGAGTGGGCTGGAAGGGGAAAGTTTGGGGGTTAAAAAGGAGGTTCATTCTCTGCAGGGCAGGGAATGAACACACTGAGGTAACCTGAGGTGATGAGTGGTGAGAGACACAGACAATTGTGGGTGTTAAAGTTCAGGTGATCTGCTGGGAAGAGAAGGAACCTGTTGAGGTAAAGATGAGGCACTGGGTGGCAGACAGGTGGGGAGAGGTTTGAGATAAGCCTGAGGTGTGTGTGGGGTGCAGAATGACCCTCTGTAGGTACAAAGGAGCTGGTCAGACGTGGACAGGTAAGGCAGATGTTGGGAGTAAAATGTGGGGCAATCTGTCCCAGAGAGAATGAATCTTTTGGGGTAAGGTGAGGCAGTCAGCAGTGGGCAGGGAGGGAAATCTTTGTTTGTCAAACCTGAGGTAATGTGCAGCAGAGAGAATGCACCTCCTGGGGTAAACTGGGGCAAACAGTAGTGGACAGGTGAGGAGGTTTTGGGGGAAACTTTGAGGTCATCTGTGTGGCAGAGGATGAATGTTTGGAGGTAAAAATGAGGTAATAAGTAGTTTGCAAGCAGGGAAAACTGTGAGGGTAAGTGTGGATGTCACCTAGGGGAGAAAATGAGGCTTTTGAGGTCCAGTGAGGCAGTCAGTGGTGGGCAGGGAGGGAAAATTTGTGTTTGTAAAATCAGAGGTCATGTGGAGAAGAGAGAATGCACCTCCTGGGGTAAACTGGGGTAAACCTTGCAGACCTGCAGGGAAAATGTGGGGGGTAAAACTTGTGGGAATCTGCAGGGCAGAGAGTGAATCTTCTGAGGTGAAAATGAGTTCCTGGGTGGTGGAGAGGTGGGGAAAGTGTTGAGAGTAAACTGGAGGTGGTCTGCTGGGTAGAGAATGAACATCTTGAGGTAGAAGTGAGTTGCTGAGATGTGGAGAGGTCAGGAAAATGCAGTGGGTCCAGAGTGAGGTCACCTGTAGCAGAGAGGATGTACCTCCTGATGGACACTGAGGCAGTCAGGGGTGGGCAGGATGGGGGGAAACCTTTGGGGTTAAAACTTGAGGGAACGTCCAGGGCAGAGACTGAATATTTTGAAGGATAAATGAGGTACTCAGTGGTGGACAGTTGGGAAGTGTTTTAGGGTAAACTTGGGGTAGCCCACAGGGTAGAGAATGAACATGTATTTGTACAGAGGAGCTGATTACATGTGGGTAGGTAAGGAGAATTTTGGGAGTAGAATCTGTAGCAGAGAGAATGAATACCTTGGGGTAAAGTGAGGCAGTCAGTGATGGGCAAGGAGGGAAAATATGTTTTTGTAAATGTTGAGGTCACGTGGAGCAGAGAATGTACATCCTGAGGTAAACTGGGGTAATCAGTTGTTGACATATGGGGAAAATTACAGGGGTAAAACTTGAGGGAACGTCCAGGGCAGAGAATGAATATTTTGAGTTAAAACTCTGGGGGTTTTGAACAAGGTTATCTCCAGGGGAGAGAAAGGACATCAGGAGGTCAACTGAGGTAATCAGTGGTGGCCAGGTGGGGAGATTCAGGGCAGAAATCTCTGAGGTAATCTCCAGGGTCCAGAATGAATCCTGAGAGGTGCAGAGGAGGCAATCAGGAGTGGACACCACAGTGGGCCCAGGGAAGGTTCTGGGGGTAAAATGTGTGGCAGTGTCTGGCAGAGAGAATGAACATTTTGGGATAAACTAAGGCAGTCATCAGTGGACAGGGAAAACTAGAGAAACCCTCCAGGGTGGAGAATGAATATTTGGAGGCAAAAAGGAGGTAGTCAGTGGTGAGGAGGTGGGGGAAGTTTTGAGAGTAAACTTGAGGTGGTCTGTAGGGTAGAGCATGAACATATTTAGGTATACATGAGGTGATCAGCTGTGGAGAGGTAGGGAAATTTTGGAGGTCCCACTTGAGCAAATCTGCAGGGCAGAGCATGAATATTTGGAGGTCCTAAAGAGGTAATCAGGAGTGTGCAGGTAGGGAAGACTCTGGGATTTAAAAGGTAGGTAAACTCAGGGAGAGAATGACTCAATTTTGTGTTCAAAAAGAGGTAATCAGGAGTGGGCTGGAAGGGGAAAGTTTGGGGGTTAAAAAGGAGGTTCATTTCCTGCAGGGTAGGGAATGAACACACTGAGGTAACCTGATGTGATGAGTGGTGAGAGACAGACAGTTGTGGGTGTTAAAGTTCAGGTAACCTGCTGGGAAGAGAAGGAACCTGTTGAGGGGAACTGAGGGTCTCTGCAGTGGCCAAGCAGGGAAATGTTGGGCTGATCCCTGAGTTGCTCCTGTGTGGGGCGGCTGCAGCGAGGCCGAGCCCTGGCCCTGATTTGCCAGCCATGGGCAGGGGGCTCTGTGCCAGCCGGGGGAGCAGCGGGGCCCCCGTGGCAGAGAGGGCAGGGGGGCTGTGGAGCTGCCCCGGGGGGAGCGGGGGGTCCTTTCCTGGGCCGCCTCCAGCCCCCCTCGATCCCCGGGGCTGCGCTGCCCCCCGAGGCTGTTTGGGGCAGAGAGTGCTGCCAGCTGCGTGTGCCTGTCCCCAGCCTGGCACTGCCCACAGGGACACACGGGGCACTGACCATGAGAGGGAACAAAACCACTGCCTGCCAGAGGGTTTGTCCTGGGCCAGTCAGGCCTGGGGCAGGAATTGGACTGGGCAACTCCATCAGCTGCTCTTCCCTCCCCCACAAAGCCCCATCCCCTGGGCATTAATGACGTGCCCTGTGCCCAGCGCTCCCTGTTCACCCAACTGAAACCAGAGCAAGGCTTGCTTTGCTTGGAACAACTTAAAATAACTTGAAACCAAAATAAATCACTTTTTTCTTCTTTTTTTTCTTTTAGATGCTGGAATTGCCTCTCTGCCTGTGTGCTGAGCTCTGGCTGCAGGGGACTGTCAGGCCTTGGTGGCTGTGAGTTCCTGTTCTTCTCCCTGGGAAACTGGAAAGAGTTATTCATTAGATTGCAGAAATGTTTTTTGAAACCTGTCCCCTTCTTTGTGCCTTTTGCTGACAGATCTTCTCTTTCTGCCTTTCAATTTACAGCCTCCTTGTAGCTCCCAGCCGGGAAAACCTGGGATAACTGAGGAGGGACCGAGATGAAGGTTTTATCTGCCAACTTGGGGTAATTTCTAGGGGATACAGCAACTGTTTGTGTGGGAAAGTGTGTTTAACCACATTGGCCCAAGTTGTGTTTGAACCAGCTTGGAAAACCTGGGATAACTGAGGAGGGACAGAGGTGACATTTTTATCTGCAAACTTGGGGTAGTTTCTAGGGGATACAGCAACTGTTTTTGTAGGAAAGTGTGTTTAACCACATTGGCCCAAGCTGTGTTTGCACCAGCTGGGGCCAGAGGTGCCAGGCAATCCAAAGCAAAGCCTGCTCAGCCTCTAAACCCCAGGGGAAGTTCTCCAAGCTGCTCATTGACGGACTAAAGATACATTGAAATGGAACCAAGAGCACTACTAAGTTTCCTGAGAATCCCAGGATTGCTGTCCTAGAATTTTTAACAGTTTTTTTAAGCTTTTTATGACAAAAATTACTTTCTTCCTTTGATTGAGTCCCTCAGTAGGATTTGGGATTTCTGTGGATTCTGAATCCCTCCCAGTGGCCCTGACACTGGTCAGAGCTGGCAGGACAAACAGAGTCAGAGCTCCTGGCAGGCACAGGGGCTTTCCCCCAGAGTGGATCCAACTGCTGCCCCCCACCCTGGCCAGGCGGGATCTGCTTTGGCTCCCGGCTCCTGCCAGAGACAGAATGTGTTCCCTTGATTGGAATGAGGATCCCGTAGCTTCATCTCCTGGACGTTCCCTGGGCAGCTGATCCACTCTGCCCCACGTCCTGCTCTCAGTTCCTGCCCAGCCAGAGCCATCTGTGCCAAGGGCACGAGCACTCCCAGCCTGGATAGGGAATGGGGGACTGGCTTGTGCACAATTCACCTAGAAAGTCAAACGAGGGGACTGTTGGGCAGTGGCTTTGGCCGACAGGGCAGCACAAAGATTGTTCTCTGCAGGGGGCCCAGGTTTGGGTTCCGGTCTCAGCTTTGCAGGTTTGGATGAATTCTACCTACAGCCCGCAATTCCATGCCGAATTCCTGCTGGAACAGCCTCCCAGTGCCTCCTGGAGCCCGGATCTTCCCCCGCAGAGCTGCCACTTTAACGCCAGGTTTGCCAGGAAGCAGCCACGGTTCCAGGTTTGCTCAGCGGGATCGGGACAAGGACAGGTTCATTTTCCACAGACTTTGCTGTTTATAACCCTC